>NC_084755.1:38313969-38441469 GCF_033978785.1 Entelurus aequoreus | reverse complement strand
ATATATATATATATATATATATATATATATATATATATATATATATATATATATATATATATATATATATATATATATATATGTATATATACACACACATATATATGTATTTGTATATATACATATGTACATATAGATATACATATACCTATATGTCAGTATGTATGTACAAACCCCAAAAGCAGTGAAGTTGTCACGTTGTATCGCCATCAGTGTGTGAATGTGTGAATGTGTGTGTGTGAAAGAGTGAATGTGGAAATAGTGTCAAAGCGCTTTGAGTTCCTTAAAAAAAAAGGTAGAAAAGCGCTATACAAGTACAACCCATTTACATTTACCATTTGTGTAAATGGTAAATAAAAAGACAATACAACAAATCCTTTTCAACTTATATTCAATTGAATGGACTGCAAAGACAAGATATTTCATGTTCACACTGGAAAACTGTTATTTTTTGCAAATATTAGCTCATTTTGGAATTTGATGCCTGCAATGTGTTTCAAAAAAGCTGGCACAAGTGGCAAAAAAGACTGAGAAAGTTGAGGAATGCTCATCAAAGACTTATTTGGAACATCCCACGGGTGAGCAGGCTAATTGGGAACAGGTGGGTGCCATGATTGGGTATAAAAGCAGCTTCCATGAAATGCTCAGTCGTTCACAAACAAGGACGGGTGAGCCAATTGTTGAAGAACAACATTTCTCAAGCAGCTATTGCAAGGAATTTAGGGATTTCACCATCTACGCTCCGTAATATCATCAAAAGGTTCAGAGAATCTGGAGAAATCACTGCACGTAAGCCATGATATTACGCACCTTGGATCCCTCAGGCTGTACTGCATGAAAAAGCCACATCAGTGTGTAAAGGATATCACCACATGGGCTCCGGAACACTTCGGAAAACCACTGTCAGTAACTACAGTTGGTCGCTACATCTGTAAGTGCAAGTTAAAACTCTCCTATGCGAAGCCGAAGCCATTTATCAACAACACCCAGAAACGCCAGAAAAGCTCATCTAAGAGGGACTGACGAGTCCACATTTCAAATTGTTTTTGGAAACTGTGGACGTCGTGTCCTCCGGACCAAAGAGGAAAAGAACCATCCGGATTGTTATAGGCGCAAAGTGTAAAAGGCAGCATGTGTGATGGTATGGGGGTGTATTAGTGGCCAAGACATGGGTAATTTACACATCTGTGAAGGCACCATTAATGCTGAAAGATACATACAGCTTTTGGAGCAACATATGTTGCCATCCAAGCAACGTTACCATGGACGCCCCTGCTTATTTCAGCAAGACAATGCCAAGCCACGTGGTACATCAACGTGGCTTCGTAGTAAAAGAGTGCGGGTACTAGACTGGCCTGCCTGTAGTCCAGACATTGAAAATGTGTGAAGGCTAAAATATGAGAAGGGAGACTGTTGAACAACTTAAGCTGTACATCAAGCAAGAACGGGAAAGAATTCCACTTCAAAAATGTGTCTCCTCACTTCCCAAACCGGAAATTATCGGTATCGTTTTTTTTTTGTTTTTTTTTAAATTAAATCAACATAAAAACACAAGATACACTTACAATTAGTGCACCAACCCAAAAAACCTCCCTCCCCCATTCACACTCATTCACACAAAAGGGTTGTTTCTTTCTGTTATTAATATTCTGCTTCCTACATTATATATCAATATATATCAATACAGTCTGCAAGGTTCCTACATTATATATCAATATATATCAATACAGTCTGCAAGGTTCCTACATTATATATCAATATATATCAATACAGTCTGCAAGGTTCCTACATTATATATCAATATATATCAATACAGTCTGCAAGGTTCCTACATTATATATCAATATATATATCAATACTGATTTGTTGTATTCTCTTTTTATTTCCGTCAGTCTACCCCAGGGCAGCTGTGGCTACGAAAGTAGCTTACCACCACCAGGTGTGAATGAATGATGGGTTTTTAACATGTAAAGCGACTTTGGGTACATAGAAAAGCGCTATATAAATCCCAGGTATTATTATTATCATTATTATTAATACAGTCTGCAAGGGATACAGTCCGTAAGCACACATGATTGTGCGTGCTGCTGCTCCACTAATAGTACTAACCTTTAACAGTTAATTTTACTCATTTTCATTCATTACTAGTTTCTATGTAACTGTTTTTATATTGTTGTACTTTCTTTTTTATTCAAGAAAATGTTTTTAATTTATTTATCTTATTTTACTAATTTTTTTTAAAAAAGTACCTTATCTTCACCATACCTGGTTGTCCAAATTAGGCATAATAATGTGTTAATTCCACCACTGCATATATCGGTTGATATCGGTATCGGTAATTAAAGAGTTGGACAATATCGGAATATCGGATATCGGCAAAAAGCCATTATCGGACATCCCTAGTAAAAATGCATTTTTTTGCAATGTGTTGCTGCCATTCAATTCCAAGTTCATGATTATTTGTACAAAAACATGAAATATCTTGTCTTTGCAGTCTATTCAATTGAATATAAGTTGAAAAGGATTTGTTGTATTCTCTTTTTATTTACCATTTACACAACGTGACAACTTCACTGCTTTTGGCTTTCCGTAGAATATTCCATGGGCCTTTATGTGCGTTTGCATTAGGGACGAGGAGGACAATGAAGTAGGTACCCCCCAAAAAGAGTTTCCATCATCTTACAGCCCCTCCCACCATCACTTCAGATATAAGGCGTGTTTTGCTTGTACACCCCCACCCTTCACCCCTCCACCCTCTTCTTCCTCACCTCTGCCGTCAGCCAGACAGCGGTTGTAGCCCACGGGGCTGAAGTACTCGAAAAAGAAGACGGCAAACGCTGACACCAGCAGCAGCATCACGAACATCATCACCCACACATCCGCACTGAAGGGCTCTGGGGGGCAGAGAGAGAGAGAGAGAGAGAGAGAGAGAGGGAGAGAGAGAGGGGGGGAGGGGGATGCAGGAAGATGAGGGAGGAAGCGTGGGCCAACGGCCAGGAAAAAAAAAAAAAGGCAGAAGTGATGTAATGGAGGGAAAGAGAGAGAGTGATAGGGGGCACAAAGAAGGAAATAATCAAACTATTAATAAACTCTTGAATATAATCAAGAAAATGTGAAGGTATTATCATGACCATTTCATCAAACTTGTCAAGAAATATAAAACGTTAAATCCACATGTCCATTTTCAGGCCGCAGCTCGTCTAGTTTTAATTTATTTTTTATTGGTATTGTCAAAACAGAATAACGACGGGGTGTCCCGAAAACCAATAGAAGCCACACATCTCGGAGTCAATCTGCTCATTTTAATTCCTTTTCTTTGTCGGCGTACAGCAGGGGTGTCCAAAGTGCGGCACTGATTTTTTTCAAACAACATTTTTAAAAAATGGATTTTTTTTTTACAATTATTTCTTTTTTGCACTGAATTTTTAAACACTAGATTTTTTTTACAATTATTTTTTACACTGAATTTTGAAACTGATTTTTTTTCACTGAATTTTAAAACACTGATTTTTTTCAAACAACATTTTTTAAAAAAATTATTTTTTTTTACAATTTTTTTTTTTTGCACTGAATTTTTAAACACTAGATTTTTTTTACAATTATTTTTTACACTGAATTTTGAAACTGATTTTTTTTCCACTGAATTTTAAAACACAGATTTTTTTCAAACAACATTTTTTAAAAAATTGATTTTTTTTTTACAATTTTTTTTTTTGCACTGAATTTTTAAACACTAGATTTTTTTTTACAATTATTTTTTACACTGAATTTTGAAACTGATATTTTTTTTTCACTGAATTTTAAAACACTGATTTACGAACAAACGAAAAACATAAACAACAATAAAACGCATAATTGACGGATAGATCTGAAGTTGATCTCGAGATTATTGTGTTGAAAGTAAACAGTAAAAAAAAAAAAAATAGAATTTATTTTTTAACACTATTTTCTAAAAAATGTAACTTATTTCACCGAGTATTATTTATTTATTTATTTATTTTTATTGTGATTACTTATGGAGTATATTGTGAATAAATTGAGAACAGGAAGGGAACAAAAGTTTTAGCAACTGTTATGTAAAAGCAAAGGGGTAGGATTAAATAAGCTCTGCTTCTTCCTACTCCTTTTCGAACATGTTGAAAAGAGAAACTGGAAATTGTGATGTATCATGGTGTATGCTTGCATGTTCCAAATAAACTCAAACTCAAACTCAAACATAATTATTTGGATCCCCAATCATTTTAGCGTGATTTGTTTTTAAGTGTCATCGCTCAAAAAAGAATAATGAATTAAAATCAATGTTGTTATGAGTTATTGACCTTTTTAAGGCTCCAATTTTTACATAATCTCAAATATTCCACTTAAAAATTTTATTGTGTGAAAATATTGCACATTTTGTATTTTTTCCATAAAAAAAACAGGGTTTTCTTTGACAAAAAGAGCATACAACTTAAATCTTTAAAAGCGTTATATTGACAGACAGACCTAATGTTGATCTAGAGATTTAAAACTTGAATAATAATACAAATAATAATACTGAATAATGACACATTTTTAATATTTTTTTTACCAAAACCCTTTTGGGGATCAAGCCTGAGTGGAGGCCTAAATGTATATTTTTTATACATATATTGAATTGGTTTTTAAAATAAAAAAATATCAAAATGGCCCCCGCTTGCTTTGATTTTTCAGAATGCGGCCCTCAGTGGAAAAAGTTTGGACACCCCTGGCGTACAGAAATGGACTTTGTGCGAGAAATATCGGAATGATTGTCGTTAGGGATGTCCGATAATGGCTTTTTTTGCCGATATATCCGATATTGTCCAACTCTTAATTACCGATTCCGATATCAACCGATATATACAGTCGTGGAATTAACACATTATTATGCCTAATTTTTGGAGATGTCCGATAATATCGGCCGATAAATGCTTTAAAATGTAATATCGGAAATTATCGGTATCGTTTTTTTTATCATCGGTATCGTTTTTTAAATTTTTTTATTCGTTTTATTAAATCAACATAAAAAACACAAGATACACTTACAATTAGTGCACCAACCCAAAAAAACCTCCCTCCCCCATTTACACTCATTCACACAAACGGGTTATTTCTTTCTGTTATCAATATTCTGGTTCCTACATTATAAATCAATATATATCAATACAGTCTGCAAGGGATACAGTCCGTAAGCACACATGATTGCTGGTCCACTAATAGTACTAACCTTTAACACTTAATTTGACTCATTTTCATTCATTACTAGTTTCTATGTAACTGTTTTTATATTGTTTTACTTTCTTTTTTATTCAAGAAAATGTTTTTAATTTATTTATCTTATTTTATTAATTTTTAAAAAAAAGGACCTTATCTTCACCATACCTGGTTGTCCAAATTAGGCATAATAATGTGTTAATTCAACGACTGTATGTATCGGTATCGGTTGATATCGGTATCGGTAATTAAGAGTTTGACAATATCAGAATATCAGATATCGGCAAAAAGCCATTATCGGACATCCCTACTAATTTTGTTTTTGATGCCCCGCTGGATGCATTAAACCAGGGGTCACCAACGCCTTGCCCGCGGGCACCAGGTAGCCCATAAGGACCAGATGAGTAGCCCGATGGCCTGTTCTAAAAATAGCTCAAATAGCAGCACTTACCATTGAGCTGCCTCTATTTTTTAAATTTTATTTATTTACTAGCAAGCTGGTCTCGCTTTGCTCGACATTTTTAATTCTAAGAGAGACAAAACTCAAATAGAATTTGAAAATCCAAGAAAATATTTTAAAGACTTGGTCTTCACTTGTTTAAATACATTCATTATTTTTTTTTACTTTGCTTCTTATAACTTTCAGAAAGACAATTTTAGAGAAAAAATACAACTTTAAAAAGGATTTTAGGATTTTTAAACACATATACCTTTTTACCTTTTAAATTCCTTCCTCTTCTTTCCTGACAATTTAAATCAATGTTCAAGTATTTTTTTTTTTTTATTGTAAAGAATAATAAATACATTTTAATTTAATTCTTCATTTTAGCTTCTGTTTTTTCGACAAAGAATATTTGTGAAGTATTTCTTCAAACTTATTATGATTAAAATTCAAAAAAATTATTCTGTCAAATCTAGAAAATTTGTAGAACCAAATTTACATCTTATTTCAAAGTCTTTTGAAGTTATTTTAAAATTTTTGTTCTGGAAATTCTAGAAGAAATAATGATTTGTCTTTGTTAGAAATATAGCTTGGTCCAATTTGTTATATATTCTAACAAAGTGTAGATTGGATTTTAACCTATTTAAAACATGTCATCAAAATTCTAAAATTAATCTTAATCAGGAAAAATTACTAATGATGTTCCATAAATTATTTTTAAAAGTTTTTCTCTTCTTTTTTTCGGTTGAATTTTGAATTTTAAAGAGTCGAAATTGAAGATAAACTATGTTTCAAAATTTAATTGTCATTTTTTTCGTGTTTTCTCCTCTTTTAAACCGTTCAATTAAGTGTAAATATCATTAATTATTAGTAATAACGTTAAAGGTAAATCGAGCAAATTGGCTATTTCTGGCAATTTATTTAAGTGTGTATCAAACTGGTAGCCCTTCGCATTAATCACTACCCAAGAAGTAGCTCTTGCTTTCAAAAAGGTTGGTGACCCCTGCATTAAACAATGTAACAAGGTTTTTCAAAATAAATCAACTCAAGTTATGGAAAAAAATACCAACATGGCATTGCCATATTTATTATTGAAGTCACAAAGTGCATTATTTTTTTTTAACATGCCTCAAAACAGAAGCTTGGAATTTGGGACATGCTCTCCCTGAGAGAGCATGAGGAGGTTGAGGTGGGCGGGGTTGGGGGCGGGGCCCACTAGAATGTCGGGGACGTGCTCTTGGTTTCGATCATATTCAATAATCATATCGATTGTTGTTATGTAGGCTTAGGTCAGGCTAATAAATATTCATCAAATATACTGAAAAAGAAGGGACTCATAAAAACAAATAAACAAAATAAATGGACATACAATTTTGCAGTGCTAAAATAAATTAATAATATATAACAGCAATATATATATATATATATATGTTTCTTAACTAAATTACTAGTATATAATAATAATAAATGTTTCTTAACTAAACTAATAATCCATCCATTTTCTATTGCTTGTCCTATATAATAATAATAAATATGTTTCTTGAATAACTAATAATATATAATAATAAAAAATATGTTTCTTGAATAAACTAATAATATATAATAATAATAATAAATATGTTTCTTGAATAAACTAATAATATATAATAATACAAAATATGTTTCTTCACTAAATTAATAATATATAATAATATTACATATGTTTCTTTACTAAATTAATAGTATACAAAAATAATACGTATGTTTCTTAACTAAATTAATAATATATAATAATAACAAATATGTTTCTTGACTACACTGATAATATATAATAATGATACATATGTTTCTTGACTAAACTAATAATATATAATAATAATAATAAATATGTTTATTTAGTAAATTAATAATATATTATAATAATAAATATGTTTCTTGACTACACTGATAATATATAATAGTAATAAATATGTTTCTTGACTAAATAATATATAATAATAATAAATATGTGTCTTTACTAAATTAATAATATATAATAATAATAAATATGTTTCTTGACTACACTGATGATATGTAATAATGATACATATGTTTCTGGACTAAACTAATAATATATAATAATAATAAATATGTTTATTTAATAAATTAATAATATATTATAATAATAAATATGTTTCTTGACTACACTGATAATATATAATAGTAATAAATATGTTTTGTGACTAAATTAATAATATATAATAATAACAAATATGTTTCTTTACTAAGTTAATAATATATAATAATAATAAATATGTTTCTTGACTACACTGATGATATATAATAATAAATGTTTCTTTACTAAACTAATAATATATAATAATAATAAATATGTTTCTTGACTAAACTAATAATATATTATAATAATAAATATGGTTCTTGACTACACTGATAATATTTAATAATAATAAATATGTTTCTTGACTAAACTAATAATATATTATAATAATAAACATGTTTCTTGACTAAACTAATAATATATAATAATAATAAATATGTTTCTTGACTAAACTAATAATATATTATAATAAATATGTTTCTTGACTAAACTAATAATAAATATTAATAAATATGATTCTTACATAAATCAGTAATATATAATAATACATGTTTCTTAAGTAAACTGTCAATAAAGTTAAAGTCAAAATGAAAATACAGCTTTAACCTTTTTGTCATAATTTTTGCGCTTCAGAAACTTCTCTAAGACTTTAGCTCCAGACTTCTTCTGTTTGTTTGATGTTGTCATTACTGCCACGAGTGGTGGAAAAGTGTATTACAACTGCAGCCCATTGTGTTGTAGAATATTAGTTGGAAAATGACCAAAATTCAATGTTAAAACAACGTTACAACCCAACATTGATTAAACGTCATCCAAAAGCATGTTGTTTCAACGTTGTATTTGTGTTGTAGAATATGGTGCGACTAATATATGGAAAACTGTTTTTTTCCTCCTAAAATGTAGCGGGTGTGGCCTCGCTATGGCGACTGTAACTCCGCCCTGCTCACCTAGGAAGGCTGAGGGAGAGACGGTGCCGTTGCTGCGGGACACCATGACACTGATGCCCGTCTCGATGAAGGGGACGGAAAAGTCGATGACCTCTGACCTCTCCTCGTTGATCGTCAGGGAGCCCACGGCCATGTGAGCTTTTTTCACCACCACCTGGACGAGAAGTGCCGACATGTTAGCCACACGTTCTGTCACTACATTCATTCAGTCATTCTAGTGGGACGCCAATGAATCACGTAGTTAAATATTCAAACACAGTGTGACCGTTCAAACTGTGCGTAATGATACAGTAGTCAAAAATATTCAATATACTTGTTAAATAAAACCTCTGCCTTGTTTTTAATGAATACTTAGGCCTACTACACTACTATATTTTAATGTTGTCATTATGGTGGCACTTAATGAATACTTAGGTCTACTACACTACTGTATTTTAATGTTGTCATTATGGTGGTACTTAATGAATACTTAGGTCTACTACACTACTGTATTTTAATGTTGTCATTATGGTGGTACTTAATGAATACTTAGTCCTACTACACTACTAATGTTGTCATTATGGTGGTACTTGATGAATACTTAGGTCTACTACACTACTGTATTTTAATGTTGTCATTATGGTGGTACTTGATGAATACTTAGGTCTACTACACTACTGTATTTTAATGTTGTCATTATGGTGGTACTTAATGAATACTTAGGCCTACTACACTACTGTATTTAATGTTGTCATTATGGTGGCACTTAATGAATACTTAGGTCTACTACACTACTGTATTTTAATGTTGTCATTATGGTGGTACTTAATGAATACTTAGGTCTACTACACTACTGTATTTTAATGTTGTCATTATGGTGGTACTTAATGAATACTTAGTCCTACTACACTACTAATGTTGTCATTATGGTGGTACTTGATGAATACTTAGGTCTACTACACTACTGTATTTTAATGTTGTCATTATGGTGGCACTTGATGAATACTTAGGTCTACTACACTACTGTATTTTAATGTTGTCATTATGGTGGCACTTGATGAATACTTAGGTCTACTACGCTACTGTATTTTCTTTCTTTTCAAGATATTAAAAAGTGCTTATTCTCGTTCATGAAGTCAATGTTACATCTTGGCAGTGCAGGTAAGAAAAGTATTTCATTGCAAAACAAAGAGCGAGTGCAGCAGGAAGTGCACAGGAAGCAAAGGACAAGCTCAGCAGAATGACTCTACACCAGTTGGTTCTCAAACTTGTACCACCAGGTACCACCTCAGCACACACTTGGCTCTCCCAAGAAATACATTAGACTAATTTACATTCAATATGCATTTTCTTGTGTTTGGATCATTCCAGACGCATGAATGCACTGTCAGGGTGCTAAAAGTAGCGTCCGTTGTGTATTGTAGATGTGTGCTGCTCCTGAGTTTTTGTACACTGAATTTTTATACGCTTTAAAACTGTTTTTTTTTTTTACACTGACTTTTTATACATAGATTTTTTTGCACTGAATTTTTATACATTGATTTTATTTTTTACGCTAACTTTTTGGACACTGATTTTTTACACTGCTATTTTTTTTTTAAATTGAATTTTAAAACACTGATTTTTTTCAAACATTTTTAAAAAATGGATTTTTTTTTTACAATTATTTCTTTTTTGCACTGAATTTTTAAACACTAGATTTTTTTTTTAATTTAATTTTAAAATACTGATTTTTTTCAAACAACATTTTTAAAAAAATGATTTTTTTTTTACAATTATTTTTTTTTTGCACTGAATTTTTAAACACTAGATTTTTTTTAAAAATTATTTTTTACACTGAATTTTGAAACTGATATTTTTTTTCACTGAATTTTAAAACACTGATTTTTTTCAAACAACATTTTTTAAAAAATTGATTTTTTTTTACAATTATTATTTTTTTGCACTGAATTTTTAAACACTAGATTTTTTTTACAATTATTTTTTACACTGAATTTTAAACTGATATTTTGTTTTCACTGAATTTTAAAACACTGATTTTTTTCAAACATTTTTAAAAAATTGATTTTTTTTTACAATTATTTTTTTTTGCACTGAATTTTTAAACACTAGATTTTTTTTACAATTATTTTTTACACTGAATTTTGAAACTGATATGTTTTTTTCACTGAATTTTAAAACACTGATTTTTTTCAAACAACATTTTTAAAAAATTTATTTTTTTTTTACAATTTTTTTTTTGCACTGAATTTTTAAACACTAGATTTTTTTTAACCATTATTTTTTACACTGAATTTTGAAACTGATGTTTTTTTAACTGAATTTTAAAACACAGATTTTTTTCATACAACATTTATAAAAACATTTTTTTTTTTTACAATTTTTTTTTTTTCGCACTGAATTTTTAAACACTACATTTTGTTTTACAATTATTTTTTTACACTGAATTTTGAAATTAATATTTTTCTTTCACTGAATTTTAAAACACTGATTTTTTTCAAACTACAGTTTTAAAAACTGGATTTTTTTTTTTTTACAATTATTTTTTTTACACTGAATTTTTGAATACAGATTTTTTTTACACTCAATTTTGAAACAGAATTGAGTGTGTTGTGGATGTGTGCTGCTCCTTCAACATGCCGGAGAGCACGACGGCCTGACCGTCAAGGGAAATGAGTGTTTCCATGGCTATGGCGGCCTGTCCCCCTTTTGCACTTGCTATCAAGTCACCGTGTACACCCTATTTTCTACTTTTCATGCGCCGTTTAGCACGTGCTATTTGGATCTTAGTGGATGAGGGTGCGTGGACGTGTTAAAGTAGGCGAAGGAGGTCCGAGTGGACACCGGGGGGTGGGGGGGTGGGGGTTGGGGGGGGGGGAAAGACGGCGTAAAATGGGCTATGGCAGCGGGTCAAGGCTGCTCCAAATAGGCGTCCTCTCCTCTACCTGCCAGCCAGGCGTCCTCAGGAGGTATATTTAGCCCCAATTTGGGGTAAAGTGGGCCGAGACTGTGGAGTTATTAAAGTGTGCATGAGTCAAAGCTCCAGTGTGTGTGTGTGTGTGTGTGTGTGTGTGTGTGTGTCTGTGTGTGTGTGTGTCTGCACAGAGTGAGTCATAAAAAGCAGTTAGTGAACCTTTGTTCTCTCGCCATGAAGTGGATGTTTACAGGCAGACACTCACTCATCTATTCTGCAACTTGTCCTCACTCTACCTGCCTGCCTGTGTGTGTGTGTGTGTGTGTGTGTGTGTGTGTGTGTGTGTGTGTGTGTGTGTTCTTGTATTTCTACCCTTCTTGTGACATGAAGAAGGAAAAGTATCTTCCATATGAGGAGGTGTGAACAAGTGATGACATAAATCATGGTTCCAATAACATTGCATCTAATAGACAATGTCTCATTTGCACCCCTGCTGGTGACATCTATGTACTGTAAAGTTGAAATTTGAATGACAATAAAAAGGAAGTTTAAGTCTAAAATGAGGGTGGTCCCAAAAAGGAGGGATTTTTCTAAATGACTGTGTGTCGCTTTTAAAAGTGCTCCCTCTCTGGTCAACATATGAAATAACATGTGTGTGTGTGAAATTGAAATGCACCCCCTTTGGCCAAAATGTATTAAAAAATAAATAAATATGTATATAAAGAAATACTGTAATAAATGATGAAGATTAAAAATAAATTACAAACAAAAAATTCAAAACAATAATGTGTCGACACAATGTGTCAACTTTTTTCTTATAAAATTGGAAACACTTTCTCATATTCTCTCTGTTTCTGTAATATTGCAATATTTTCTAGTAAAATTATTTCATTTTTTTGTAATTTTTTAAATTTTTATGTAAAATTATTATTTTTTAAATGTAAAATTATAATTTTTTTAATGTAAAATTATAAAATTTTTAATGTAAAATTATTAATTTTTTATGTAGAATTATTAATTTTTTTATGTAAAATGGTGACATTTGTCATACCAAATTCGGACTTTTATCACAATTTTGCCAATTTTGTTTTTGTTCTCGTAAAACAAAAGTCATAATTTTACTCCAAAAATGTCAATTTCTTGAGTAAAATTATGACTTTTGTCATAGTTTTGCTAAGTAAAATTCAGATTATTATTATTAATATTATACTATTGCCAACATTTTTAAAGTTTTCTTATAAAATTGTGACTTTTGTCGAGTAAATTTACGACTCTTTTCATAAAATTGCCACAATTTTAAGCTTTACTTGTAAAAATGGTGACTGTTATTGAGTACAATTCCAACTTTTATCATAATATTGCACAAATGTTCAGTTTTTCTTGAAAAATTAATTTGACATGCGTTGAGTAAAATGACGACTTTTATTATAATAATAGAGGGAGGCATTTTTTGGAAGGTAACAAATACAAGAATGTGTGTGTGTGTGTGTTCTTGCATTTCTACCCTTCTTGAGACATGAAGAAGGAAAAGTATCTTCCATATGAGGAGGTGTGAACAAGTGATGACATAAATCATGGTCCCAATAACATTGCATCTAATAGACAATGTCTCCTGCTGGTGACATCTATGTACTGTAAAGTTCAAATTTGAATGACAATAAAAAGGAAGTCTAAGTCTAAGTCTAAAATGAGGGTGGTCCCAAAAAGGAGGTTTTTTTTCAAATTGACTGTGTGTCGCTTTTAAAGGTGCTCCCCCTCTGGTCAACATATGAAATAACATGTGTGTGTATGAAATTGAAATGCGCCCCCTTTGGCCAAAATTAATTAAAAAAAATAAAAATAAATATGTATATAAAGAAATACTGTAATAAATTATGAAGATTAAAAATAAATTACAAACAAAAAATTCAAAAAAATAATGTGTCGACACAATGTGTCAACTTTTTTCTTATAAAATTGGAAACACTTTCTCATACTATTTCTGTTTCTGTAATATTGCAATATTTTCTAGTAAAATTGTTAAATTTTTATGTAAAATTATTATTTTTTTAATGTAAAATTATTAATCTTTTTATGTAAAATTATTAATTTTTAAGTAGAATTATAATTTTTTTTAATGTAAAATGGTGACATTTGTCATACCAAATTCGGACTTTTATCACAATTTTGCCAATTTTGTTTTTGTTCTCGTAAAACAAAAGTCAAAATTTTACTCAAAAAATGTCAATTTCTTGAGTAAAATTATGACTTTTGTCATAGTTTTGCCAAGTAAAATTCAAATTATTATTATTAATATTATACTATTGCCAACATTTTTAAAGTTTTCTTATAAAATTGTGAATTTTGTCGAGTAAATTTACGACTCTTTTCATAAAATTGCCACAATTTTAAGCTTTACTTGTAAAAATGGTGACTGTTATTGAGTACAATTCCAACTTTTACCATAATATTGCACAAATTTTTCGTTTTTCTTGAAAAATTAATTTGACTTGCGATGAGTAAAATTACGACTTTTATTACAATACTAGAGGGAGGCATTTTTTGGAGGTCTCAAGAAGGTAACAAATACAAGAATGTGTGTGTGTTTGTGTGTGTTCTTGTATTTCTACCCTTTTTGAGACATCAACAAGGAAAAGTAGCTTTCATAGCTCCCCCTCTGGTCAACATATGAAATAAAAAGTGTGTGTAAGGAATTGAAATGCGCCCCCTTTGGCCAAAACTAATCAAAAAAATAAAATAAATAGGTATATAGAGAAATAATGTAATAACAAAGTAAATAATGAAGATTAAAAACCTATTACAAACAAAAAATTCCCTAAAAAATAAATTAACTAAAGGCAGTCTTTTTCTCACAATGTGTCAACTTTTTTCTTACAAAATTGGAAACAATTTCTCATATTCTTTCTGTTTCTGTAATATTGCAATATTTTCTAGTAAAATTATTACATTTTTTATGTAAAACGGTGACATTTATTGAGTAAAACTATGACTTTTGTCATAGTTTTGCCAAGTGAAATTCCGATTATTATTATAATGTTGCCAACATTTTAAAGTTTTCTTATAAAATTGTGACTTTTGTCGAGTAAAATTCCGACTCTTTTCATAAAATTGCCACCATTTTAAGCTTTTTTTGTAAAAATGGTGACTGTTATTGAGTAAAATTCCAACTTTTATCATAATATTGCACAAATGTTTCGTTTTTCTTGAAAAAATGTTGGACTTGCGATGAGTAAAATGACGACTTTTATTATAATACTAGAGGGAGGCATTTTTTTGGAGGTCTCAAGAAGGTAACAAATACAAGAATGTGTGTGTGTTGTTGTATCAGGGTGGAAGCGTTGACGTGCATGTCCACCTGTGCGTGTGTGTTAGTGCCTAAATGTGTGAACGTCTCCCCGGGGGAGAGTTACAAGCCCGTGCAGCAGTGTACTCACTTCCTCTCTCGCTCTCCATTTGCTCCCTCCTACGACATGTTCTCTCACTGTTATGAAAGTGACCCGTGTGGGTGTTGTTGAGAATGACTGAACACGGATCTGAGTGTGTGTGTGTGTGTGTTCGTATGCATGCACCTCAGCTGGTGTGTCTTTATCGGACTCCACTGTAACTCGTCTTGGTACCAGCAGTACTAATGTACCATCCCTGGCAGGGATGACGGATTCCCAGCATGCATTGCAACACCTTTTTGTGAATACCGTATTTCCCCGACTATAGCGCGCACCGGTATATAAGCTGCACCCACTATTTTTTTTAAAATAATACATATTTTTCCATATATAAGCCACACTTGACTATAAGTCGCAGATATATACGTCGTGAAATGAGTTATTTACACAGAAATGTTTATTTACATACCTTAATTGTTTCCAAACGGTAGATAATAAATGCTTTAAGTACCATATTTTCTGGACAATAGAGCGCACAAATATATAAGCCACACCCACACATTTTTTTAAAAACATATTTTTCCATATATAGGCCGCACCAGACTATAAGCCGCAGCAATATATGTTGTGAAATTAGTTATTAGCGCAGAAATATTTTGTAAATGTTTATTTACACACCTTAATTGTTTCCAAACGGTAAAAAATCAATGCTTTAAGTACCATATTTTCCGGACTATAGAGCGCACCAGTGTATAAGCCACACCCACTAAATTGTTGAAAACAAACAAACGTAGTTTTCCATATATAAGCCGTATTGGAATATAAGTCGCAGATATATACGTCGTGAAATGAGGTATTTCCACTTAAATATTTTGTAAATATTTATTTACATACCTTAATTGTTTCCAAACGGTCAATAATAAATGCTTTAAGTACCGTGTTTTCCGGACTATAGAGCGCACACATATATAAGCTCCACCCACTAAATTATTTTAGAACAGACATTTTTTCCCATGTATAAGCCGCACCTGACTATAAGTCGCAGATATATACGTTGTGAAATGAGTTATTTACACTTAAATATTTTGTAAATATTTATTTACATACCTTAATTTTTTCCAACTGGTAAATAATACATGCTTTCAGTACCATATTTTCCGGACTATAGAGCGCACCAGTATATAAGCCACACCCACTAAATTGTTAAAAACAAACAAACATAGTTTTCCATATATAAGCCGCATTGGAATATAAGTCGCAGATATATACGTCGTGAAATTAGGTATTTACACTTAAATATTTTGTAAATATTTATTTACATACCTTAATTGACTCCAAACGGTCAATAATAAATGCTTTAAGTACCGTGTTTTCCGGACTATAGAGCGCACACATATATACGCTCCACCCACTAAATTATTTTAGAACATAATTTTTTCCCATGTATAAGCCGCACCTGACTATAAGTCGCAGATATATACGTTGTGAAATGAGTTATTTACACATCAATATTTTTGTAAATGTTTATTTACATACCTTAATTTTTTCCAACTGGTAAATAATACATGCTTTAAGTACCATATTTTCCGGACTATAGAGCGCACAAATATATAAGCTGCACCCACTAAATTAAAAAAACAAAAAATATTTTCCATATATAAGCCGCACCTGACTATAAGTCGCAGATATATACGTTGTGAAATGAGGTATTTACACATAAATATTTTTGTAAATGTTTATTTACATACCTTAATTGTTTCCAAACGGTCAATAATAAATGCTTTAAGTACCGTGTTTTCCGGACTATAGAGCGCACACATATATAAGCTCCACCCACTAAATTATTTTAGAACATAATTTTTTTCCCATGTATAAGCCGCACCTGACTATAAGTCGCAGATATATACGTTGTGAAATGAGTTATTTACACTTAAATATTTTGTAAATGTTTATTTACATACCTTAATTTTTTCCAACTGGTAAATAACACATGCTTTAAGTACCGTGTTTTCCGGACTATAGAGCGCACCAGTATATAAGCCACACCCACTAAATTGTTAAAAACAAACAAACATAGTTTTCCATATGTAAGCCGCATTGGAATATAAGTCGCAGATATATATGTCGTGAAATGAGGTATTTACACTTAAATATTTTGTAAATATTTATTTACATACCTTAATTGTTTCCAAACGGTCAATAATAAATGCTTTAAGTACCGTGTTTTCCGGACTATAGAGCGCACACATATATAAGCTCCACCCACTAAATTATTTTAGAACATAATTTTTTTCCCCATGTATAAGCCGCACCTGACTATAAGTCGCAGATATATACGTTGTGAAATTAGTTATTTACACATCAATATTTTTGTAAATGTTTATTTACATACCTTAATTTTTTCCAAACGGTCAATAATAAATGCTTTAAGTACCGTGTTTTCCGGACTATAGAGCGCACACATATATAAGCTCCACCCACTAAATTATTTTAGAACAGAATTTTTTCCCCCATGTATAAGCCGCACCTGACTATAAGTCGCAGATATATACGTTGTGAAATGAGTTATTTACACATAAATATTTTTGTAAATATTTATTTACATACCTTAATTGTTTCCAAACGGTCAATAATAAATGCTTTAAGTACCATATTTTCCGCACTATAGAGCGCAAAAATATTTAAGCTGCACCCACTAAATTAAAAAACAAAACATATTTTCCATATATAAGCCGCATCTGACTATAAGTCGCAGATATATACGTTGTGAAATGAGTTATTTGCACAGGAATGTTTATTTACATACCTTAATTGTTTCCAAACGGTAAATAATAAATGCTTTAAGTACCATATTTTCTGGACAATAGAGCGCACAAATATATAAACCACACCCACAATTTTTTTAAAACATATTTTTCCATATATAAGACGCACCTGACTATAAGTCGCAGATATATACGTTGTGAAATGAGGTATTTACACTTAAATATTTTGTAAATATTTATTTACATACCTTAATTGTTTCCAAACGGTCAATAATAAATGCTTTAAGTACCGTGTTTTCCGGACTATAGAGCGCACACATATATAAGCTCCACCCACTAAATTATTTTAGAACAGATTTTTTTCCCATGTATAAGCCGCACCTGACTACAAGTCGCAGATATATACGTTGTGAAATGAGTTATTTACACTTAAATATTTTGTAAATATTTATTTACATACCTTAATTTTTTCCAACTGGTAAATAATACATGCTTTAAGTACCATATTTTCCGGACTATAGAGCGCACCAGTATATAAGCCACACCCACTAAATTGTTAAAAACAAACAAACATAGTTTTCCATATATAAGCCGCATTGGAATATAAGTCGCAGATATATACGTCGTGAAATGAGGTATTTACACTTAAATATTTTGTAAATATTTATTTACATACCTTAATTGTTTCCAAACGGTCAATAATAAATGCTTTAAGTACCGTGTTTTCCGGACTATAGAGCGCACACATATATAAGCTCCACCCACTAAATTATTTTAGAACAGACATTTTTTTTCCCATGTATAAGCCGCACCTGACTATAAGTCGCAGATATATACGTTGTGAAATGAGTTATTTACACATAAATATTTTTGTAAATGTTTATTTACATACCTTTATTTTTTCCAACTGGTAAATAATTCATGCTTTATGTACCATATTTTCCGCACTATAGAGCGCAAAAATATATAAGCTGCACCCACTAAATTAAAAAAACAAAAAATATTTTCCATATATAAGCCGCACCTGACTATAAGTCGCAGATATATACGTCGTGAAATGAGTTATTTGCACAGGAATGTTTATTTACATACCTTAATTGTTTCCAAACGGTAAATAATAAATGCTTTATGTACCATATTTTCTGGACAATAGAGCGCACAAATATATAAACCACACCCACAATTTTTTTTAAACATATTTTTCCATATATAAGACGCACCTGACTATAAGTCGCAAATATATACGTTGTGAAATGAGTTATTTACACTGAAATATTTTGTCAATGTTTATTTACATACCTTAATTGTTCCCAAACGGTGTCTGTAACACGGCAGTAAAACGGCTGATCAAACAAAACAGAAGTCATGGTCATGGACCCACAAGCTGCGCAAGCTAGCTCTCTAATCAGCTAAACAGACTCAAACACTAATACTGACAGGAGCGTAAATAATAACACAAAAAAGAAACGGTGAACAAGTTATGTGTGTACAGAATACCTAGGCGGATATTACATACCATATTAGTGTAGTAGACCTAAGTATTCATTAAGTACCACCATAATGACAACATTAAATACAGTAGTGTAGTAGACCTAAGTATTCATCAAGTACCACCATAATGACAACATTAAATACAGTAGTGTAGTAGACCTAAGTATTCATTAAGTACCACCATAATGACAACATTAAAATACAGTAGTGTAGTAGACCTAAGTATTCATTAAGTACCACCATAATGACAACATTAAAATACAGTAGTGTAGTAGACCTAAGTATTCATTAAGTACCACCATTATAACAACATTAAATACAGTAGTGTAGTAGACCTAAGTATTCATTAAGTACCACCATAATGACAACATTAAATACAGTAGTGTAGTAGACCTAAGTATTCATTAAGTACCACCATAATGACAATATTAAATACAGTAGTGTAGTAGACGTAAGTATTCATTAAGTACCACCATAATGACAACATTAAATACAGTAGTGTAGTAGACCTAAGTATTCATTAAGTACCACCATAATGACAACATTAAATACAGTAGTGTAGTAGACCTAAGTATTCATTAAGTACCACCATAATGACAACATTAAATACAGTAGTGTAGTAGACCTAAGTATTCATTAAGTACCACCATTATAACAACATTAAATACAGTAGTGTAGTAGACCTAAGTATTCATTAAGTACCACCATAATGACAACATTAAATACAGTAGTGTAGTAGACCTAAGTATTCATTAAGTACCACCATAATGACAACATTAAAATACAGTAGTGTAGTAGACCTAAGTATTCATTAAGTACCACCATAATGACAACATTAAATACAGTAGTGTAGTAGACCTAAGTATTCATTAAGTACCACCATTATAACAACATTAAATACAGTAGTGTAGTAGACCTAAGTATTCATTAAGTACCACCATTATGACATCATTAAATACAGTAGTGTAGTAGACCTAAGTATTCATTAAGTACCACCATTATGACAACATTAAATACAGTAGTGTAGTAGACCTAAGTATTCATTAAGTACCACCATAATGACAACATTATAATACAGTAGTGTAGTAGACCTAAGTATTCATTAAGTACCACCATAATGACAACATTAAATACAGTAGTGTAGTAGACCTAAGTATTCATTAAGTACCACCATTATGACATCATAAAATACAGTAGTGTAGTAGACCTAAGTATTCATTAAGTACCACCATTATGACAAAATTAAATACAGTAGTGTAGTAGACCTAAGTATTCATTAAGTACCACCATTATGACAACATTAAATACAGTAGTGTAGTAGACCTAAGTATTCATTAAGTACCACCATAATGACAACATTAAATACAGTAGTGTAGTAGACCTAAGTATTCATTAAGTACCACCATTATGACAACATTAAATACAGTAGTGTAGTAGACCTAAGTATTCATTAAGTACCACCATTATGACAACATTAAATACAGTAGTGTAGTAGACCTAAGTATTCATTAAGTACCACCATTATAACAACATTAAATACAGTAGTGTAGTAGACCTAAGTATTCATTAAGTACCACCATTATGACATCATTAAATACAGTAGTGTAGTAGACCTAAGTATTCATTAAGTACCACCATTATGACAACATTAAATACAGTAGTGTAGTAGACCTAAGTATTCATTAAGTACCACCATAATGACAACATTATAATACAGTAGTGTAGTAGACCTAAGTATTCATTAAGTACCACCATAATGACAACATTAAATACAGTAGTGTAGTAGACCTAAGTATTCATTAAGTACCACCATTATGACATCATAAAATACAGTAGTGTAGTAGACCTAAGTATTCATTAAGTACCACCATTATGACAAAATTAAATACAGTAGTGTAGTAGACCTAAGTATTCATTAAGTACCACCATTATGACAACATTAAATACAGTAGTGTAGTAGACCTAAGTATTCATTAAGTACCACCATAATGACAACATTAAATACAGTAGTGTAGTAGACCTAAGTATTCATTAAGTACCACCATAATGACAACATTAAAATACAGTAGTGTAGTAGACCTAAGTATTCATTAAGTACCACCATAATGACAACATTAAATACAGTAGTGTAGTAGACCTAAGTATTCATTAAGTACCACCATTATGACAACATTAAATACAGTAGTGTAGTAGACCTAAGTATTCATTAAGTACCACCATAATGACAACATTAAAATACAGTAGTGTAGTAGACCTAAGTATTCATTAAGTACCACCGTAATGACAACATTATAATACAGTAGTGTAGTAGACCTAAGTATTCATTTAGTACCACCATAATGACAACATTAAAATACAGTAGTGTAGTAGACCTAAGTATTCATTTAGTACCACCATAATGACAACATTAAATACAGTAGTGTAGTAGACCTAAGTATTCATTAAGTACCACCATAATGACAACATTAAAATACAGTAGTGAAGTAGACCTAAGTATTCATTAAGTACCACCATAATGACAACATTAAATACAGTAGTGTAGTAGACCTAAGTATTCATTAAGTACCACCATTATGACAACATTAAATACAGTAGTGTAGTAGACCTAAGTATTCATTAAGTACCACCATAATGACAACATTAAATACAGTAGTGTAGTAGACCTAAGTATTCATTAAGTACCACCATAATGACAACATTAAATACAGTAGTGTAGTAGACCTAAGTATTCATTAAGTACCACCATAATGACAACATTAAATACAGTAGTGTAGTAGACCTAAGTATTCATTAAGTACCACCATAATGACAACATTAAATACAGTAGTGTAGTAGACCTAAGTATTCATTAAGTACCACCATAATGACAACATTAAAATACAGTAGTGTAGTAGGCCTAAGTATTCATTAAGTACCACCATAATGACAACATTATAATACAGTAGTGTAGTAGACCTAAGTATTCATTAAAAACAAGGCGGAGGTTTTATTTAACAAGTATATTCAATATTTTTGGAGAATAAAACACTGTACTTTCATCAAGTTAATCAAATGTAGTTTGTATAAAATACATTATGATTACAACGTTAAGGTACAATTAATGTTTATTCCTGTGTGTATATATATATATATATATATATATATATATATATACACACATACATACATACATATATATATATATATATATATATATATATATATATATATATATATATATATATATATATATATATATATATATATATATATATATCTTTTAACAGGTCCTTCATTAAATCGCGCTTCAAATACATCAAAATAATGTATTATTTTTTTAAGCACTGCAGTACTATTGGCCACCACCAGATGAGACCAAACCAATCAGAGCTCGCTCTTCAGTATCGTGGCCACTGATTGGTTCAGCCTCTGGCAGTGTTACTAGATTGGATTGGAAGCTTGTAAAGGTGAGTATGAGGCGTTATTTCATGCCTAAAAGGCTGGCATGGTTTAGAAAAATGTAAACAAGTTTTTTTTTTATGCTCTGGCAATTAAATGATTCGATTGGTAATTAATGATTCTTACTTGGCAGAAATTAATTTAATGCCCGGAACAAATGAACAGTGATTGACAAGGGATGACTGTAGTTAGTTTAGCTATTTAATGGAGTTTGATATATTTAATTTCATTGAATTCAATTTAACTTAATTTATCTTAATTTAATTCAATTCCTTTTATTATATTAAATTAAACTTATTGGATTAAGTGTTGTTTTCTTTTCTTTTAGGTTAATTCATTTACCTTCATTTATTTCAATTCAAAATCAATTCAATTCAAATACAATCATTTCAATTCCTTTCAATTCCATCCAATTCAATTCAATTTTATTAAATTAAATTAAATGTCATTGTATTGTTATTTTTTTCAAATGTTTTCTTATCTGATTCCAATTGAATTTAATTCTAATTAATTCAACTCAACTCAATTCAGTTTAAATAATTTAAATTTAAATTAATTAAATGTTATTGTATAATTTTTCATTTTATTTTATTCATTTATTTTTAATTTATTCTATATATTTTTTCCCCTTCTGTTTCGCACTGCGTGCATCTGACCGTTTCATACACGGCCCAAGACGAAGAAGAAGACGATATGCTAAGATTGATGTCCTGCCATCGCTAATTTTGCTGCGGTCAGCAAAAAAAAAAAAAAAAAAAAGTAATTGCAATCATTGATTTCTTAACCTCGCCATTTTGATCCATTGTCCTTCCAAATGGTCAAATTGTGTAAACGCCCTAAGTGATCTCGGGAAGTGATCAAGAGTGTGCTGCGGCACGTCCAATCGTGTGCGTGTGTGTGTGTGTGTGTGTGTGTGTGTGTGTGTGTGTGTGTGTGTGTGTGTGTGTGTGTGTGTGTGTGTGTGTGTGTGTGTGTGTGTGTGTGTGTGTGTGTGTGTCCCAGCACCAGTCCAGATCTGAGTCCATTAAGACTTTGAGATATACTGTCATTTTGGCGGTTTTCCAACTGGAGAAGGACATAGCAGAGAGGTTAGTGTGTGTGTGTGCGTGTGTGTGTGTGTGTGTGTGTGTGTGTGTGTGTGCGTGTGTGTGTGTGGGCGTGAGCGTAGGAGATTGACATTTGAGCGACAAACCTGCAATCTTGCTATTTTTTTTCCCCTGTTCAATGCTAATATGCATGTATGCATGTGTGTGTGTGTGTGTGTGTGTGTGTGTGTGTGTGTGTGTGTGTGTGTGTGTACGTGTGTGTACGTGTGTGTGTGTGTGTTCGTGTGTGTGAGCTAGTTTGAGAAATGCCTGCATTTGTTTGAAACACGCTTTTTAAAACCACACGTAAAAAACCTTTGATAATGGTAAATTCCCCAACTATAAGCCACTACTTTTTTCCCCCTGCGCTTTGAACCCAGCGGTTTTTAAAACGGTGACACTAATTTAGGGATTTTTCTCCATAAAAAAATCGGGGCGGTATAGCTAAGGTTGGTGGAGTGGCCCGTGCCAGCAAGAAGGTAAAGAAAATAGTAAAAAAAATAATATAGAATGTAAAATAAATAAATAAAAGGTAAAAGAAAACAAATATTTGGTAAATAAACGGCAAAAGAAGGTAAATAAAAGATAAAAGAAGGAAAATAGAAGGTACAAGAAGTATAACAGAGGTAAATAAAAGATAAAATAAGGTAAATAGACGGTAAAATAAGTTAAATAAAAGGAAAAAAAGTTTAAAAAAATTATTATAGAAGGTAAAACAAAGAAATAAATGGCAAAAAAAAACGAATAAGGTAAATAAACGGTAAAAGAGGGTAAATAAAAGAAAGAAAAGGTAAATAAAGTTAACAAGTGTTAAGTAAGGTAAATAAAAGGTAAAATAAGTTAAATTGATGGTAAAATAAGGTAAATATAAGGTAAAAAAGGTTAAAAATTTTTATATAGAAGGTAAAACAAAGAAATAAAAGGTAAAAAAAAAACAGGGTAAATAAACAGTAAAAGAGGTTAAATAAAAGAAAGAAAAGGTAAATAAAGTTAACAAGTGTTAAGTAAGGTAAATAAAAGGTAAAATAAGTTAAATAGAAGGTAAAGAAAGTAAATAAAACGTAAAATAATGAAACAAGGTGAAACATGGTCAAATAAGGTGAATAGAAGGTAGACGAAGCTAAACAGAAGGTAAATAAAAAGGTAAAATAAGTTAAACAGAAGCTAATAAAAGGTACATAAAAATGTAAACAATGGAATATAAAGGTAAAAAAGATGAAACAAGGTAAAAGATGGTCAAACTAGGTCAATTGAATGTAAAATAAGGTCATTGTAAGGTAAATAAAATATAAAATTGGTTCAATTAAATGTAAAAGAAGGTAAATAGAAGATTAAAAGAAGGAATACAGAAGTTAAAACTAAGTAAAATAGTCAAAAAAGGTCAATAAAAGGTAATAAAGGTTATGGTAAGCACAGAAATCTTTGTTTATTTCAACTATGTTCTATAAAATACGCATTGAAGTTATAATGTGTTTTTTGTTAGATTACTAAAATAACCGACAGCTGCTGGTGTGTCTTACAGTCTACTAGTCTCAGATCTTCATCAAGGTATGAAAGTACCAGGAACTTCAGATATCTCCTCACCTCTTCCACCATTCCATTAATATCTCCTTACCTCTCCCACCATTCCATTAATATCTCCTTACCCCTCCCACCATTCCATTAATATCTCCTTACCTCTCCCACCATTCCATTAATATCTCCTTACCTCTCACACCATTCCATTAATATCCCCTTACCTCTCCCTCTAATCCATTAATATCTCCTCACCCCTCCCACCATTCCATTAATATCTCCTCACCTCTCCCACCATTCCATTAATATCTCCTTACCTCTCCCACCATTCCATTAATATCCCCTTACCTCTCCCTCTAATCCATTAATATAATCCTCACCCCTCCCACCATTCTATTAATATCTCCTCACCTCTCCCACCATTCCATTAATATCTCCTCACCTCTCCCACCATTCCATTAATATCTCCTCACCTCTCCCACCATTCCATTCCAGGTCCCGTTGATCTTCTTGCCGTGTTTGCCATTGGTGACCAAGTACAAGTCGTACGTGAACTTCACCGTCTTGGCAATTTTCTTCAGGATGTCGATGCAGAAGCCCTTGCAGCAACGCTTGATGTAGATCCCCGACTCCTTGGTCTGATTCCTGCATTTACCCACACAGTAAGTCCAGACATTAAATGATGAATACAATCCTAAATAAGTGCATATTACATCCTTTAGTAAACTAGAATTTGCAGTTCCGCGTGTGAACTCTGTGAGTACGCAAACCGGCAAACCGCGTGAGTGGAACTGAAACGATGGAATGTCCAGGGTGAGTGGAGTGTGTGGATGTTGGAACGGTTCAAATCGGTTGAGAAATGTGGGATATAGAGAGGTTTGTATGTTGCTCATTCATTTTCAATGGTGGGAAATTCCTGGAAAACCGGGAATTTGGGGAAATGGAAAACATGTTTTGCCTTTTATATCCAGGGTGAGTGGAGTGCGTGGATGGTTGAAACGTTCGAATCGGGTAAAAAAAAAAAAAATTCAGGAAATTTCCATTCCTGAAATTTGGGAATTTTGGGAAAACTGGGAATTTTAAAAAAATATATAGATAAAAGCATGATTGTCCTGGATGATATGAATGGGTTGGTGTTGTCATTTTTTTTTAATTGGTTGAAAAATGTCAAAGGTAATGCTTTGAATTTGGAATCGGTATTTCGGAATTCCTGGAATTTAGGGAAAAAACGTGAATTTGGTCAGAAGTAAAAATGATGTACCAATTTGATTGTGGAATGGTTGGAATTGGTTGACAAATGTGGACTGTGAAAACTTTAGAACGGGAGGTGAAAATAGGCCCATGGAAAACCGGGAATTCCTGGAGTTTTTTTTAACTTTTCATAAAATTGCCACAATTTTAAGCTTTACTTGTAAAAATGGTGACTTTTATTGAGTACAATTCCAACTTTTATCATAATATTGCACAAATGTTCAGTTTTTCTTGAAAAATTAATTTGAAAAAAAAAATGGCGCAAAAATTTAAAACATTTGAACTTTGTAAAACTTTGAAAATGTCCATTCATTTGAATGGGCTTTTCCTGGAATTTGGGAATTTGGGGAAAACCGGAATTAAAAAAAAAAAAATAGATAATAGCACAATTGTACTAGTTAATATGAATGGGTTGGTGTTCAAATTTTTTGAATTGGATGAAAAATGTTGACGTAGTAACGCTTTGAATTGGTATTTTGGCATTCCTGGAATTTCTGAAAAAAAAAAAGGGAATTTGGATTAAATAAAAAATGATGTACCAACTAAGAGGAATGTTTTGATGGTGGAATGTCTAGAACTGGTTGAAAAAATGTGGACTGTGAAAACTTTAGAACAAGAGGTGGAAATAGGGAAAAGGAAAACCGGGAATTCCTGGAATTTTTTTTAACTCGAAAAATGGTCGTTTGATTGTGCAAGGTGAGTGGAAGGTGTTGAAAGTGGAATGGTTCAAATCGGTTGAGAAATGTGGGGTATGGAGAGGTTTGTATAGTGCCCATTCATTTTCAATGGGGAAAAATTCCTGAAAACCGTGAATTTGGGAAATGGAAAAACATGTTTTTGCCTCCAATATCCAGGGTGAGTAGAGTGTGTGAATGGTTGAAACGTTCGAATCGGGTAAAAAATAGCAAATGTGAAACATTTGGGCTTTGTAGCACCCTGGAAATGAATGGACATTTCCTGAAATTTGGGAATTTGGGGAAAACCGGGAATTCTTTAAAAATATATATGTATAATAGCACAATCGTCCTGGATGATATGAATGGGTTGGTGTTGGAATTTTTTAATCGGTCGACAAATGTCAACGTGGTAACGCTTTGAATTGGGAATTGGTATTTTGGAATTCCTGGAATTTCGGGAAAGACCGTGAATTTGGACAAAAAGAAGATGATGTACCAACTAAGTGGAATTTTTTGATGGTGGAATGTCTAGAATTGGTTGACAAAATGTGGACTTTGAAGACTTTAGAACAAGAGGAATTTAGAAAAACAGGAATTCCTGGAATTTTTTCAAACTTGGAAAATGGTCGTTTGATCGTCCAAGGTGAGTGGAAGGGTGTGGAAAGTGGAACTGTTCCAATCGGGCGAGCAATGTGGGAATTGTGCAAATTGGCCCATTCATTTTACAATGGGCAAAATGTTCGAGAATAAATGATTGGGTGAAAAAAAAAATTTTTTTTTTTAAAATTATATATATATATATATATATATATATATATATATATATATATATATATATATATATATATATATATATATATATATATATGTATATATATATATATATATACATATATATATATATATATATATATATGATTTTTTATTTATTATTTTTTTAATAAAATATATATATATATATATATATATATATATATATATTTTTTTTTTTTGTAATTTTAAATTTAATTTTATTTTTGTTTGTTTGTTTTTTTGTTTGTTTTGCCAATGATTAAGAATTATTACAAATAAGAATCACGATTAATACGATTTTTTTTTCCGACAGTGTTAATATTTAATGCAAGCAAAAAAAAAAAAAAAAAAAAAAAAGTATATATATATATATATATATTTATATATATATATATATATATATATATATTTATTTTTATTTTTAGTTTTTTGTCTTTCTTTGGGTGAAAAAAAAAAAATAAAATATATATATATATATATATATATATATATATATATATATATATATATATATATATATATATATATATATATATATATAAAAGAAAAAAAGAAAAAAAAAATATATATATATATATATATTTTTTTGCCATTGATTAAGAATTGTTCCAAATAAGAATCACGATTAATATGAAAATTTAGTTTTTTTCGACAGTGCTAATATTTCAAGCAAGCAAAAAAAAAATAAAAAATAAAAAAAAATAAAAATATATATATATATATATATATATATATATATATATATATATATATATATATATATATATATATATATATATATATATATTTTAAATTTATTTTTTTTTCTTTTATTTTTTTTTTTTGTCTTTCTTTGGGTGAAAAAAAAAAAATATATATATATATATATAAAATAAAAAACATATATATATACTATATATATATATATATATATTTTTTTTGCCATTGATTAAAAATTGTTATAAATAAGAATCACGATTAATACGAAAACAATTTTTTTCGACACTGCTAATATTTCAAGCAAGCAAAAAAATAAAATAAAAAAAATAAAAAATAAATATATATATATAAATGATAAATGATAAATGGGTTATACTTGTATAGCACTTTTCTACCTTCAAGGTACTCAAAGCGCTTTGACAGTATTTCCACATTCACCCATTCACACATATATATTTATATATTTAATTATTTTTCTTTATTCGGGTGAAAAAAAAACAACATATATATATAAAATAATTAAAAAAAACATATATATATATATTTTTAAAAAAAATTTCACCCAGAGAAAAAAATAAAATAAAAACAAAAATAAAAATAAAATAAAATATATATATCCATCCATCCATTTCCTACCGCGTATTCATATATATATATATATATATATATATATATATATATATATATATATATATATATATATATATATATATATATATATATATATATATATATATATATATATATATATATATATATATATATATATATATATATATATATATATATATATTTGCCATTGATTAAGAATTGTTACAAATAAGAATCACGATTAATACGAAAACATCTTTTTTTTCCGACACTGCTAAAATTTCAAGCAAGCTGTTAAATCCATGCAGCACGATGTCATCATTGAGCGTCCTTACAGTATTTTGATCTGTTTGCGGCACGGCACGGTGTTCCTCATGCACGTGCCACTCAGGGGGTCCACGTCCTCCACGATGACGAAAGGGGCCTCCTCCAGGGTGACGATGGACAGGTGGTCGTCCTCCCTGGACGCTGCTCCGCCGTACAGCTCGTCGCGGGGCCACACGTGGTACTTCATGGAGAGGGAGCCGTTCTCCCACTTGCCCACCTGTGCACGCATGCCAGACAGCTTTAAAACCACCACTGAAGACCAACTTCCAAAGGCAGCTTTGGTAAACGTGTGTTCTCACATGTTGTGTCTGTAAAAGAGCATGTCGCTAAATTTACCATCACTTTTAGCTGATTGGAGAGCTAGCATGCGCAGCTAGCGGGTCCATGACCATGACTTCTGTTTTGTTTGATTGGCCGTTTTACTGCAGTGTTACAGACACCGTTTAGAAACAATTAAGGTATGTAAATAAACAACTCTGTGTAAATAACTCATTTCACAACGTATATATCTGCGACTTATAGTCCGGTGCGGCTAATACATGGAAAAATGTGTATTTCTTTTCAAATTTAGTGGGTGCGGCTTACATACAGTCTCGCTTTATAGTACGGAAAATACGGTAGATTAGTCGTTACTAGTAAAAGTATCATGTGACGCCGTTATTACAAACATTAGTATTAGAAAATAATAGACATATTATTAATTTCATTGACTAATATCTTTCGTCATAGTCAGACCTATTTTCTCCTGACTAAAATGAGAAGATAACCAATCAGAGCAAAATTACGCTGACTAAAATTAATATAGAATATAAAATAAATAAATAAAAGGTAAAAGAAAACGAATATAAGGTAAATAAACTGTAAAATAAGGTAAATAAACAAAATAAAGGTAAATAAAAAATAAAAGAAGGAATATAGAAGTTAAACAGAGGTCACTAAAAGATAGAATAAGGCAAATAGATGGTAAAATAAGGTAAATAGAAGGTAAAGAAAAGATAAAAACATTTACATAAAAGGTAAAATAAATAAATAAAAGGTAAAATAATACAAATAGATGTACAATGAGAAGATAAAACCAATCAAAACACAATTATGCTGACTAAAATGAATATAGAATGTAAAATAAATAAATAAAAGGTAAAAGAAAACGAATATAATGTAAATAAACGGGAAAAGAAGGTAAATAAACGGCAAAAGAAGGTAAATAAAAGAAATAAAGGTAAATAAAAGATAAAATAAGGAATATAGAAGGTGCAAAAAGTTAAACAGATATAACTAAAAGATAGAATAAGGTAAATCGATGGTACAATAAGGTAAATAGAAGGTAAACAAAAGATTTTTAAAAAATAATATAAAAGGTAAAATAAATAAATAAAAGGTCAAAGAAAACAAATAAATGTACAATGAGAAGATAAAACCTATCAAAACAAAATTATGCTGATTAAAATGAATATAGAATGTAAAATAAATAAATAAAAGTTAAAAGAAAACGAATATAAGGTAAATAAACGGGAAAAGAAGGTAAATAAATGGCAAAAGAAGGTAAATAAAAGAAATAAAGGTAAATAAAAGATAAAATAAGGAATATATAAGGTGCAAAAAGTTAAACAGATATAACTAAAAGATAGAATAAGGTAAATCGATGGTACAATAAGGTAAATAGAAGGTAAACAAAAGATTTAAAAAAATAATATAAAAGGTAAAATAAATAAATAAAAGGTCAAAGAAAACAAATAAATGTACAATGAGAAGATAAAACCTATCAAAACAAAATTATGCTGACTAAAATGAATATAGAATGTAAAATAAATAAATAAAAGTTAAAAGAAAGCAAATATAAGGTAAACAAACGGTAAAAGAAGGTAAATAAGCGGCAAAAGAAGGTAAATAAACGAAATAAAGGTAAATAAAAGATAAAAGAAGGAATATAGACGGTGCAAGAAGTTAAACAGAGATAACTAAAAGATAGAATAAGGCAAATAGAAGATAAATTAAAGATTTTAAAAAATTAATATAAAAGATAAAATAAATAAATAAAAGGTAAAAGAAAACAAATACATGTACAATGAGAAGATAAAACCAATCAAAACAAAATTATGCTGACTAAAATGAATATAGAGTGTAAAATAATTAAATAAAAGGTAAAGATAAACAAAAATAATGTAAACAAACGATAAAAGAAGGTAAATAAGCGGCAAGAGATGGTTAAAAAAAAAAGGGAAATTCAAGATAAAAGAAGGAATATAGAAGGAACAAGAAGTTAAACAGAGGTAAATACAAGGTAAATAGAAGGTAAAGTGAGTTAGGGTAAATAAAAAGTAAAAGAAATAATATACAAGGTCGAAGAAAATGAAACAAGTTAAAATAGAAGGTCAAATAAGCTAAACCGAAGGTAAATAAAGAGGTAAAATAAGTTAAATAAAAGTTAAAAAAAGTTCAATATAAAGGTAAAGAAGATGAAACAAGGTAAAAGATGGTCAAACTAGGTCAATGGAATGTAATCATAGTATTTCTTCCAAAATGTAGTGGGTGTGGCTTATATACCCACGCGCTCTAGAGTAGGGAAAATACTGTAGACTAGTCGTTATTAATAAAAGTATGATATGACACAAAAATAAAAAGCTAAGATGCTAACAGGTATCATTCGTCAAGTAACAAAATATTGGACGCTGAGGTTCATACCTGCTGAATTACTCTAAAAAGCTATCGTGCTAATATTAGAATATACAGGATTATTAGAATATTAGCTGTGGCCCTAATTGGCCCCCGGGCTCCTCCTGCAGAATCAGGATGGCACACACACACACACACACACACACACACACACACACACACACACACACACACACACACACACACACACACACACACACACACACACACACACACACGCACACACACACACACACAGACACACACGTATTCTTGTATTTGTTACCTTCTTGAGACCTGAGAATAATGCCTACTTTTTTAGGACCAGCCTTTCTAGATATATAAAGAAGTGTATTTACAACTTTATTAACATATACATACTATGCAAATATAAAAAAACTTGTTGTGAAAAATGAGTTGGAATGTCACAAGAAAAAGGTCACAATTTCCCAAGAAAAACTTGGAATTTTGGCATTATTATAATAAAAGTCGTAATTTTACTCAACACATGTCAAACTTTTACAAGAAAAACTGAACATGTGTGCAAGGATATGATAAAAGTTGGAATGTTACTCAATATCAGTCGCAATTTTACAAGAAAAACTTAAAATGTAGGCAATTTTCTGAAAAGAGTTGACAAAAGTCACAGTTTTATAAGAAAACGTTCAAATTTTGGCAATATTATAATAATCATCTGAATTTTACTTGGCAAAATTATGACAAAAGTCATCATTTTACTCAAAAAAATGTCACTATTTTACAAGGAAAAAAAATAAAATTGGCAATATTGTGATAAAAGTCACAATTTTATATGACAAATGTCACCATTTTGCAGTAAAAAGTACTCGTTTTACATAAAAAAGCCACAACTATATGAGAAAATATTGCAATATTACAGAAACAGAAAGAATACGAGAAATTGTTGCCAATTTTATAAGAAAACAGTCAACACATTGTGAGAAAAAGACTGCATTCAGTTTGTTTTTTTTCTGAATTTTTTGTTTGTAATTGTTTTTTAATCTTCATTATTTACTTCAAGTTATTACAATATGTCTCTATTTACATATTTTTATTTTTATTTTTTATTCTGGCCAAAGGGAGCGCATTTCAATTTCTTACACACACTTGTTATTACATATGTTGACCAGAGGGGGAGCACTTTTAAAAGCGACACACAGTCAATTAGAAAAAAAGCCCTCCTTTTTGGGACCACCCTCATTTTGACCAGCAGGGGTGCTAATGAGACATTGTCTATTAGATGCAATGTTATTGGGACCATGACTTATGTCATCACTTGTTCACACCTCCTCATATGGAAGATACTTTTCCTTGTTCATGTCTCAAGAAGAATAGAAATACAAGAACCCACACACATTCTTGTACTTGTTACCTTTTTGAGACCTCCAAAAAATGCCTCCCTCTAGTATTGTAATAAAAGTCGTCATTTTACTCAACGCATGTCAAATTAATTTTTCAAGAAAAACGGAACATTTGTGCAATATTATGATAAAAGTTGGAATTTTACTCAATAACAGTCACCATTTTTACAAGAAAAGCTTAAAATTGTGGCAATTTTATGAAAAAAGTTGTAATTTTACTCGACAAAAGTCACAATTTTATAAGAAAACTTTAAAAATGTTGGCAATAGTATAATAATAATAATCGGAATTTTACTTGGCAAAACTATGACAAAAGTCATAATTTTACTCAAGAAATTGACACTTTTTGAGTAAAATTATGACTTTTGTTTTACGAGAACAAAAACAAAATTGGCAAAATTGTGATAAAAGTCCGAATTTGGTATGACAAATGTCACTATTTTACATTTAAAAAATTAATAATTCTACATAAAAAATTAATAATTTTACATTAAAAAATTAATAATTTTACATTAAAAAATTAATAATTTTACATTAAAAAAATAATAATTTTACATAAAAAATTAAACATTTTACATAAAAATTTAATAATTTTACTAGAAAATATTGCAATATTACAGAAACAGAGAGAATATGAGAAAGTGTTTCCAATTTTATAAGAAAAAAGTTGACATTGTGTCGACACATTATTGTTTTGGAATTTTTTGTTTGTAATTGATTTTTAATCTTCATCATTTATTACAGTATTTCTTTATATACATATTTATTTTTATTTTTTTGATTAATTTTGGCCAAAGGGGGTGCATTTCAATTTCATACACACACATGTTATTTCATATGTTGACCAGAGGGGGAGCACCTTTAAAAGCGACACACAGTCAATTTGAAAAAAAAACCCTCCTTTTTGGGACCACCCTAATTTTGACCAGCAGGGGTGCTAATGAGACATTGTCTATTAGATGCAATGTTATTGGGACCATGACTTATGTCATCACTTGTTCACACCTCCTCATATGGAAGATACTTGTCCTTGTTCATGTCTCAAGAAGAATAGAAATACAAGAACACACACACATTCTTGTATTTGTTACCTTCTTGAGACCTCCAAAAAATGCCTCCCTCTAGTATTATAATAAAAGTCGTAATTTTACTCATCGCAAGTCAAATTAATTTTTCAAGAAAAACGGAACATTTGTGCAATATTATGATAAAAGTTGGAATTTTACTCAATAACAGTCACCATTTTTACAAGAAAAGCTTAAAATTGTGGCAATTTTATGAAAAGAATCGTAAATTTACTCGACAAAAGTCACAATTTTATAAGAAAACTTTAAACATTTTGGCAATAGTATAATAATAATAATAGTAATCAGAATTTTACTTGGCAAAACTATGACAAAAGTCATAATTTTACTCAAGAAATTGACATTTTTTGAGTAAAATTATGACTTTTGTTTTACGAGAACAAAAACAAAATTGGCAAAATTGTGATAAAAGTCCGAATTTGGTATGACAAATGTCACCATTTTACATAAAAAAATTAATAATTCTACATACAAAATTAATAATTTTACATTAAAAAATGTATAATTTTACATTAAAAAAATAATAATTTTACATAAAAAATTTAACATTTTACATAAAAATGTAATAATTTCACTAGAAAATATTGCAATATTACAGAAACAGAGAGAATATGAGAAAGTGTTTCTAATTTTATAAGAAAAAAGTTGACATTGTGTCGACACATTGTTTTGGAATTTTTTTGTTTGTAATTGATTTTTAATCTTCATCATTTATTACAGTATTTCTTTATATACATATTTATTTATTTTTTTAAAATTAATTTTGGCCAAAGGGGGTGCATTTCAATTTCATACATATGTTATTTCATATGTTGACCAGAGGGGGAGCACCTTTAAAAGCGACACACAGTCAATTTGAAAAAAAACAACTCATTTTTGGGACCACCCTCATTTTGACCAGCAGGGGTGCTAATGAGACATTGTCTATTAGATGCAATGTTATTGGGACCATGACTTATGTCATCACTTGTTCACACCTCCTCATATGGAAGATACTTGTGCTTGTTCATGTCTCAAGAAGAATAGAAATACAAGAACACACACACATTCTTGTATTTGTTACCTTCTTGAGACCTCCAAAAAATGCCTCTCTCTAGTATTATAATAAAAGTCGTAATTTTACTCATTGCAAGTCAAATTAATTTTTCAAGAAAAACGGAACATTTGTGCAATATTATGATAAAAGTTGGAATTTTACTCAATAACAGTCACCATTTTTACAAGAAAAGCTTAAAATTGTGGCAATTTTATGAAAAAAGTTGTAATTTTACTCGACAAAAGTCACAATTTTATAAGAAAACTTTAAAAATTTTGGCAATAGTATAATAATAATAATAATAATCGGAATTTTACCTGGCAAAACTATGACAAAAGTCATAATTTTACTCAAGAAATTGACATTTTTGAGTAAAATTATGACTTTTGTTTTACGAGAACAAAAACAAAATTGGCAAAATTGTGATAAAAGTCCGAATTTGGTATGACAAATGTCACCATTTTACATAAAAAAATTAATAATTCTACATAAAAAATGTATAATTTTACATTAAAAAATTAATAATTTTACATTAAAAAATAAGAATTTTACATAAAAAATTAAACATTTTACATAAAAATTTAATAATTTTACTAGAAAATATTGCAATATTACAGAAACAGAGAGAATATGAGAAAGTGTTTCCAATTTTATAAGAAAAAAGTTGACATTGTGTCGACACATTATTGTTTTGGAATTTTTTGTTTGTAATTGATTTTTAATCTTCATCATTTATTACAGTATTTCTTTATATACATATTTATTTTTATTTTTTTAATTAATTTTGGCCAAAGGGGGTGCATTTCAATTTCATACATATGTTATTTCATATGTTGACCAGAGGGGGAGCACCTTTAAAAGCGACACACAGTCAATTTGAAAAAAAAAACTCCTTTTTGGGACCACCCTCATTTTGACCAGCAGGGGTGCTAATGAGACATTGTCTATTAGATGCAATGTTATTGGGACCATGACTTATGTCATCACTTGTTCACACCTCCTCATATGGAAGATACTTGTCCTTGTTCATGTCTCAAGAAGAATAGAAATACAAGAACACACACACATTCTTGTATTTGTTACCTTCTTGAGACCTCCAAAAAATGCCTCCCTCTAGTATTATAATAACTACTTACTCATCGCAAGTCAAATTAATTTTTCAAGAAAAACGGAACATTTGTGCAATATTATGATAAAAGTTGGAATTGTACTCAATAACAGTCACCATTTTTACAAGTAAAGCTTAAAATGGTGGCAATTTTATGAAAAGAGTCGTAAATTTACTCGACAAAAGTCACAATTTTATAAGAAAACTTTTAAAATTTTGGCAATAGTATAATAATAATAATAATAATAATCGGAATTTTACTTGGCAAAACTATGACAAAAGTCATAATGTTACTCAAGAAATTGACATTTTTTGAGTAAAATTATGACTTTTGTTTTACGAGAACAAAAACAAAATTGGCAAAATTGTGATAAAAGTCAGAATTTGGTATGACAAATGTCACTATTTTACATAAAAAATTAATAATTCTACATAAAAAATTAATAATTTTACATTAAAAAATTAATAATTTTACATTAAAAAAATAATAATTTTACATAAAAAATTAAACATTTTACATAAAAATTTAATAATTTTACTAGAAAATATTGCAATATTACAGAAACAGAGAGAATATGAGAAAGTGTTTCCAATTTTATAAGAAAAAAGTTGACATTGTGTCGACACATTATTGTTTTGGAATTTTTTGTTTGTAATTGATTTTTAATCTTCATCATTTATTACAGTATTTCTTTATATACATATTTATTTTTATTTTTTTTATTAATTTTGGCCAAAGGGGGCGCATTTCAATTTCATACACACACACACACACACATGTTATTTCATATGTTGACCAGAGGGGGAGCACCTTTAAAAGCGACACACAGTCAATTTGAAAAAAAACCCTCCTTTTTGGGACCACCCTCATTTTAGACTTAGACTTCCTTTTTATTGTCATTCAAATTTGAACTTTACAGTACATAGATGCCACCAGCAGGGGTGCAAATGAGACATTCTCTATTAGATGCAATGTTATTGGGACCATGATTTATGTCATGACTTGTTCACACCTCCTCATATGGAAGGTACTTTTCCTTCTTCATGTCTCAAGAAGAATAGAAATACAAGAACACACACACATTCTTGTATTTGTTACCTTCTTGAGACCTCCAAAAAATGCCTCCCTCTAGTATTATAATAAAAGTCGTAATTTTACTCATCGCAAGTCAAATTAATTTTTCAAGAAAAACGGAACATTTGTGCAATATTATGATAAAAGTTGGAATTTTACTCAATAACAGTCACCATTATTACAAGTAAAGCTTAAAATTGTGGCAATTTTATGAAAAGAGTCGTAAATTTATTCGACAAAAGTCACAATTTTATAAGAAAACTTTAAAAATTTTGGCAATAGTATAATAATAATAATAATAATCGGAATTTTACTTGGCAAAACTATGACAAAAGTCATAATTTTACTCAAGAAATTGACATTTTTTGAGTAAAATTATGACTTTTGTTTTACGAGAACAAAAACAAAATTGGCAAAATTGTGATAAAAGTCCGAATTTGGTATGACAAATGTCACCATTTTACATTAAAAAAATTAATAATTCTACATACAAAATTTATAATTTTACATTAAAAAATTTATAATTTTACATTAAAAAAATAAGAATTTTACATACAAAATTGAACATTTTACATAAAAATGTAATAATCTTACTAGAAAATATTGCAATATTACAGAAACAGAGAGAATATGAGAAAGTGTTTCCAATTTTATAAGAAAAAAGTTGACATTGCGTCGACACATTATTTCTTTGGAATTTTTTGTTTGTAATTGATTTTTAATCTTCATCATTTATTACAGTATTTCTTTATATACATAATTATTTTTATTTTTTTTTATTAATTGTGGCCAAAGGGGGCGCATTTCAATTTCATACACACACATGTTATTTCATATGTTGACCAGAGGGGGAGCACCTTTAAAAGCGACACACAGTCAATTTGAAAAAAAAAAACTCCTTTTTGGGACCACCCTCATTTTGACCAGCAGGGGTGCTAATGAGACATTGTCTATTAGATGCAATGTTATTGGGACCATGACTTATGTCATCACTTGTTCACACCTCCTCATATGGAAGATACTTGTCCTTGTTCATGTCTCAAGAAGAATAGAAATACAAGAACACACACACATTCTTGTATTTGTTACCTTCTTGAGACCTCCAAAAAATGCCTCCCTCTATTATTATAATAAAAGTCGTCATTTTACTCATTGCAAGTCAAATTAATTTTTCAAGAAAACGGAACATTTGTGCAATATTATGATAAAAGTTGGAATTTTACTCAATAACAGTCACCATTTTTACAAGAAAAGCTTAAAATTGTGGCAATTTTATGAAAAGAGTCGTAAATTTACTCAACAAAAGTCACAATTTTATAAGAAAACTTTAAAAATTTTGGCAATAGTATAATAATAATAATAATAATCTGAATTTTACTTGGCAAAACTATGACAAAAGTCATAATTTTACTCAAGAAATTGACATTTTTTGAGTAAAATTATGACTTTTGTTTTACGAGAACAAAAACAAAATTGGCAAAATTGTGATAAAAGTCCGAATTTGGTATGACAAATGTCACTATTTTAAATTTAAAAAATTAATAATTCTACATAAAAAATGTATAATTTTACATTAAAAAATTAATAATTTTACATTAAAAAAATAATAATTTTACATAAAAAATTAAACATTTTACATAAAAATTTAATAATTTTACTAGAAAATATTGCAATATTACAGAAACAGAGAGAATATGAGAAAGTGTTTCCAATTTTATAAGAAAAAAGTTGACACATTGTGTCGACACATTATTGTTTTGGAATTTTTTGTTTGTAATTGATTTTTAATCTTCATCATTTATTACAGTATTTCTTTATATACATATTTATTTTTATTTTTTTAATTAATTTTGGCCAAAGGGGGTGCATTTCAATTTCATACATATGTTATTTCATATGTTGACCAGAGGGGGAGCACCTTTAAAAGCGACACACAGTCAATTTGAAAAAAAAAAACTCCTTTTTGGGACCACCCTCATTTTGACCAGCAGGGGTGCTAATGAGACATTGTCTATTAGATGCAATGTTATTGGGACCATGACTTATGTCATCACTTGTTCACACCTCCTCATATGGAAGATACTTGTCCTTGTTCATGTCTCAAGAAGAATAGAAATACAAGAACACACACACATTCTTGTATTTGTTACCTTCTTGAGACCTCCAAAAAATGCCTCCCTCTATTATTATAATAAAAGTCGTCATTTTACTCATTGCAAGTCAAATTAATTTTTCAAGAAAACGGAACATTTGTGCAATATTATGATAAAAGTTGGAATTTTACTCAATAACAGTCACCATTTTTACAAGAAAAGCTTAAAATTGTGGCAATTTTATGAAAAGAGTCGTAAATTTACTCAACAAAAGTCACAATTTTATAAGAAAACTTTAAAAATTTTGGCAATAGTATAATAATAATAATAATAATCTGAATTTTACTTGGCAAAACTATGACAAAAGTCATAATTTTACTCAAGAAATTGACATTTTTTGAGTAAAATTATGACTTTTGTTTTACGAGAACAAAAACAAAATTGGCAAAATTGTGATAAAAGTCCGAATTTGGTATGACAAATGTCACTATTTTAAATTTAAAAAATTAATAATTCTACATAAAAAATGTATAATTTTACATTAAAAAATTAATAATTTTACATTAAAAAAATAATAATTTTACATAAAAAATTAAACATTTTACATAAAAATTTAATAATTTTACTAGAAAATATTGCAATATTACAGAAACAGAGAGAATATGAGAAAGTGTTTCCAATTTTATAAGAAAAAAGTTGACACATTGTGTCGACACATTATTGTTTTGGAATTTTTTGTTTGTAATTGATTTTTAATCTTCATCATTTATTACAGTATTTCTTTATATACATATTTATTTTTATTTTTTTAATTAATTTTGGCCAAAGGGGGTGCATTTCAATTTCATACATATGTTATTTCATATGTTGACCAGAGGGGGAGCACCTTTAAAAGCGACACACAGTCAATTTGAAAAAAAAAACTCCTTTTTGGGACCACCCTCATTTTGACCAGCAGGGGTGCTAATGAGACATTGTCTATTAGATGCAATGTTATTGGGACCATGACTTATGTCATCACTTGTTCACACCTCCTCATATGGAAGATACTTGTCCTTGTTCATGTCTCAAGAAGAATAGAAATACAAGAACACACACACATTCTTGTATTTGTTACCTTCTTGGGACCTCCAAAAAATGCCTCCCTCTAGTATTATAATAAAAGTCGTCATTTTACTCATTGCAAGTCAAATTAATTTTTCAAGAAAACGGAACATTTGTGCAATATTATGATAAAAGTTGGAATTTTACTCAATAACAGTCACCATTTTTACAAGAAAAGCTTAAAATTGTGGCAATTTTATGAAAAGAGTCGTAAATTTACTCAACAAAAGTCACAATTTTATAAGAAAACTTTAAAAATTTTGGCAATAGTATAATAATAATAATAATAATCTGAATTTTACTTGGCAAAACTATGACAAAAGTCATAATTTTACTCAAGAAATTGACATTTTTTGAGTAAAATTATGACTTTTGTTTTACGAGAACAAAAACAAAATTGGCAAAATTGTGATAAAAGTCCGAATTTGGTATGACAAATGTCACTATTTTAAATTTAAAAAATTAATAATTCTACATAAAAAATTTATAATTTTACATTAAAAAATTAATAATTTTACATTAAAAAAATAACAATTTTACATAAAAAATTAAACATTTTACATAAAAATTTAATAATTTTACTAGAAAATATTGCAATATTACAGAAACAGAGAGAATATGAGAAAGTGTTTCCAATTTTATAAGAAAAAAGTTGACATTGTGTCGACACATTATTGTTTTGGAATTTTTTGTTTGTAATTGATTTTTAATCTTCATCATTTATTACAGTATTTCTTTATATACATATTTATTTTTATTTTTTTAATTAATTTTGGCCAAAGGGGGTGCATTTCAATTTCATACATATGTTATTTCATATGTTGACCAGAGGGGGAGCACCTTTAAAAGCGACACACAGTCAATTTGAAAAAAAAAACTCCTTTTTGGGACCACCCTCATTTTGACCAGCAGGGGTGCTAATGAGACATTGTCTATTAGATGCAATGTTATTGGGACCATGACTTATGTCATCACTTGTTCACACCTCCTCATATGGAAGATACTTGTCCTTGTTCATGTCTCAAGAAGAATAGAAATACAAGAACACACACACATTCTTGTATTTGTTACCTTCTTGAGACCTCCAAAAAATGCCTCCCTCTAGTATTATAATAACTACTTACTCATCGCAAGTCAAATTAATTTTTCAAGAAAAACGGAACATTTGTGCAATATTATGATAAAAGTTGGAATTGTACTCAATAACAGTCACCATTTTTACAAGTAAAGCTTAAAATGGTGGCAATTTTATGAAAAGAGTCGTAAATTTACTCGACAAAAGTCACAATTTTATAAGAAAACTTTTAAAATTTTGGCAATAGTATAATAATAATAATAATAATAATCGGAATTTTACTTGGCAAAACTATGACAAAAGTCATAATGTTACTCAAGAAATTGACATTTTTTGAGTAAAATTATGACTTTTGTTTTACGAGAACAAAAACAAAATTGGCAAAATTGTGATAAAAGTCAGAATTTGGTATGACAAATGTCACTATTTTACATAAAAAATTAATAATTCTACATAAAAAATTAATAATTTTACATTAAAAAATTAATAATTTTACATTAAAAAAATAATAATTTTACATAAAAAATTAAACATTTTACATAAAAATTTAATAATTTTACTAGAAAATATTGCAATATTACAGAAACAGAGAGAATATGAGAAAGTGTTTCCAATTTTATAAGAAAAAAGTTGACATTGTGTCGACACATTATTGTTTTGGAATTTTTTGTTTGTAATTGATTTTTAATCTTCATCATTTATTACAGTATTTCTTTATATACATATTTATTTTTATTTTTTTAATTAATTTTGGCCAAAGGGGGCGCATTTCAATTTCATACACACACACACACACACATGTTATTTCATATGTTGACCAGAGGGGGAGCACCTTTAAAAGCGACACACAGTCAATTTGAAAAAAAACCCTCCTTTTTGGGACCACCCTCATTTTAGACTTAGACTTCCTTTTTATTGTCATTCAAATTTGAACTTTACAGTACATAGATGCCACCAGCAGGGGTGCAAATGAGACATTCTCTATTAGATGCAATGTTATTGGGACCATGATTTATGTCATGACTTGTTCACACCTCCTCATATGGAAGGTACTTTTCCTTCTTCATGTCTCAAGAAGAATAGAAATACAAGAACACACACACATTCTTGTATTTGTTACCTTCTTGAGACCTCCAAAAAATGCCTCCCTCTAGTATTATAATAAAAGTCGTAATTTTACTCATCGCAAGTCAAATTAATTTTTCAAGAAAAACGGAACATTTGTGCAATATTATGATAAAAGTTGGAATTTTACTCAATAACAGTCACCATTATTACAAGTAAAGCTTAAAATTGTGGCAATTTTATGAAAAGAGTCGTAAATTTATTCGACAAAAGTCACAATTTTATAAGAAAACTTTAAAAATTTTGGCAATAGTATAATAATAATAATAATAATCGGAATTTTACTTGGCAAAACTATGACAAAAGTCATAATTTTACTCAAGAAATTGACATTTTTTGAGTAAAATTATGACTTTTGTTTTACGAGAACAAAAACAAAATTGGCAAAATTGTGATAAAAGTCCGAATTTGGTATGACAAATGTCACCATTTTACATTAAAAAAATTAATAATTCTACATACAAAATTTATAATTTTACATTAAAAAATTTATAATTTTACATTAAAAAAATAAGAATTTTACATACAAAATTGAACATTTTACATAAAAATGTAATAATCTTACTAGAAAATATTGCAATATTACAGAAACAGAGAGAATATGAGAAAGTGTTTCCAATTTTATAAGAAAAAAGTTGACATTGCGTCGACACATTATTTCTTTGGAATTTTTTGTTTGTAATTGATTTTTAATCTTCATCATTTATTACAGTATTTCTTTATATACATAATTATTTTTATTTTTTTTTATTAATTGTGGCCAAAGGGGGCGCATTTCAATTTCATACACACACATGTTATTTCATATGTTGACCAGAGGGGGAGCACCTTTAAAAGCGACACACAGTCAATTTGAAAAAAAAAAACTCCTTTTTGGGACCACCCTCATTTTGACCAGCAGGGGTGCTAATGAGACATTGTCTATTAGATGCAATGTTATTGGGACCATGACTTATGTCATCACTTGTTCACACCTCCTCATATGGAAGATACTTGTCCTTGTTCATGTCTCAAGAAGAATAGAAATACAAGAACACACACACATTCTTGTATTTGTTACCTTCTTGAGACCTCCAAAAAATGCCTCCCTCTATTATTATAATAAAAGTCGTCATTTTACTCATTGCAAGTCAAATTAATTTTTCAAGAAAACGGAACATTTGTGCAATATTATGATAAAAGTTGGAATTTTACTCAATAACAGTCACCATTTTTACAAGAAAAGCTTAAAATTGTGGCAATTTTATGAAAAGAGTCGTAAATTTACTCAACAAAAGTCACAATTTTATAAGAAAACTTTAAAAATTTTGGCAATAGTATAATAATAATAATAATAATCTGAATTTTACTTGGCAAAACTATGACAAAAGTCATAATTTTACTCAAGAAATTGACATTTTTTGAGTAAAATTATGACTTTTGTTTTACGAGAACAAAAACAAAATTGGCAAAATTGTGATAAAAGTCCGAATTTGGTATGACAAATGTCACTATTTTAAATTTAAAAAATTAATAATTCTACATAAAAAATGTATAATTTTACATTAAAAAATTAATAATTTTACATTAAAAAAATAATAATTTTACATAAAAAATTAAACATTTTACATAAAAATTTAATAATTTTACTAGAAAATATTGCAATATTACAGAAACAGAGAGAATATGAGAAAGTGTTTCCAATTTTATAAGAAAAAAGTTGACACATTGTGTCGACACATTATTGTTTTGGAATTTTTTGTTTGTAATTGATTTTTAATCTTCATCATTTATTACAGTATTTCTTTATATACATATTTATTTTTATTTTTTTAATTAATTTTGGCCAAAGGGGGTGCATTTCAATTTCATACATATGTTATTTCATATGTTGACCAGAGGGGGAGCACCTTTAAAAGCGACACACAGTCAATTTGAAAAAAAAAAACTCCTTTTTGGGACCACCCTCATTTTGACCAGCAGGGGTGCTAATGAGACATTGTCTATTAGATGCAATGTTATTGGGACCATGACTTATGTCATCACTTGTTCACACCTCCTCATATGGAAGATACTTGTCCTTGTTCATGTCTCAAGAAGAATAGAAATACAAGAACACACACACATTCTTGTATTTGTTACCTTCTTGAGACCTCCAAAAAATGCCTCCCTCTATTATTATAATAAAAGTCGTCATTTTACTCATTGCAAGTCAAATTAATTTTTCAAGAAAACGGAACATTTGTGCAATATTATGATAAAAGTTGGAATTTTACTCAATAACAGTCACCATTTTTACAAGAAAAGCTTAAAATTGTGGCAATTTTATGAAAAGAGTCGTAAATTTACTCAACAAAAGTCACAATTTTATAAGAAAACTTTAAAAATTTTGGCAATAGTATAATAATAATAATAATAATCTGAATTTTACTTGGCAAAACTATGACAAAAGTCATAATTTTACTCAAGAAATTGACATTTTTTGAGTAAAATTATGACTTTTGTTTTACGAGAACAAAAACAAAATTGGCAAAATTGTGATAAAAGTCCGAATTTGGTATGACAAATGTCACTATTTTAAATTTAAAAAATTAATAATTCTACATAAAAAATGTATAATTTTACATTAAAAATTAATAATTTTACATTAAAAAAATAATAATTTTACATAAAAAATTAAACATTTTACATAAAAATTTAATAATTTTACTAGAAAATATTGCAATATTACAGAAACAGAGAGAATATGAGAAAGTGTTTCCAATTTTATAAGAAAAAAGTTGACACATTGTGTCGACACATTATTGTTTTGGAATTTTTTGTTTGTAATTGATTTTTAATCTTCATCATTTATTACAGTATTTCTTTATATACATATTTATTTTTATTTTTTTAATTAATTTTGGCCAAAGGGGGTGCATTTCAATTTCATACATATGTTATTTCATATGTTGACCAGAGGGGGAGCACCTTTAAAAGCGACACACAGTCAATTTGAAAAAAAAAACTCCTTTTTGGGACCACCCTCATTTTGACCAGCAGGGGTGCTAATGAGACATTGTCTATTAGATGCAATGTTATTGGGACCATGACTTATGTCATCACTTGTTCACACCTCCTCATATGGAAGATACTTGTCCTTGTTCATGTCTCAAGAAGAATAGAAATACAAGAACACACACACATTCTTGTATTTGTTACCTTCTTGGGACCTCCAAAAAATGCCTCCCTCTAGTATTATAATAAAAGTCGTCATTTTACTCATTGCAAGTCAAATTAATTTTTCAAGAAAACGGAACATTTGTGCAATATTATGATAAAAGTTGGAATTTTACTCAATAACAGTCACCATTTTTACAAGAAAAGCTTAAAATTGTGGCAATTTTATGAAAAGAGTCGTAAATTTACTCAACAAAAGTCACAATTTTATAAGAAAACTTTAAAAATTTTGGCAATAGTATAATAATAATAATAATAATCTGAATTTTACTTGGCAAAACTATGACAAAAGTCATAATTTTACTCAAGAAATTGACATTTTTTGAGTAAAATTATGACTTTTGTTTTACGAGAACAAAAACAAAATTGGCAAAATTGTGATAAAAGTCCGAATTTGGTATGACAAATGTCACTATTTTAAATTTAAAAAATTAATAATTCTACATAAAAAATTTATAATTTTACATTAAAAAATTAATAATTTTACATTAAAAAAATAACAATTTTACATAAAAAATTAAACATTTTACATAAAAATTTAATAATTTTACTAGAAAATATTGCAATATTACAGAAACAGAGAGAATATGAGAAAGTGTTTCCAATTTTATAAGAAAAAAGTTGACATTGTGTCGACACATTATTGTTTTGGAATTTTTTGTTTGTAATTGATTTTTAATCTTCATCATTTATTACAGTATTTCTTTATATACATATTTATTTTTATTTTTTTAATTAATTTTGGCCAAAGGGGGTGCATTTCAATTTCATACATATGTTATTTCATATGTTGACCAGAGGGGGAGCACCTTTAAAAGCGACACACAGTCAATTTGAAAAAAAAAACTCCTTTTTGGGACCACCCTCATTTTGACCAGCAGGGGTGCTAATGAGACATTGTCTATTAGATGCAATGTTATTGGGACCATGACTTATGTCATCACTTGTTCACACCTCCTCATATGGAAGATACTTGTCCTTGTTCATGTCTCAAGAAGAATAGAAATACAAGAACACACACACATTCTTGTATTTGTTACCTTCTTGAGACCTCCAAAAAATGCCTCCCTCTTGTATTATAATAACTACTTACTCATCGCAAGTCAAATTAATTTTTCAAGAAAAACGGAACATTTGTGCAATATTATGATAAAAGTTGGAATTGTACTCAATAACAGTCACCATTTTTACAAGTAAAGCTTAAAATTGTGGCAAGAGTCGTAAATTTACTCGACAAAAGTCACAATTTTATAAGAAAACTTTTAAAATTTTGGCAATAGTATAATAATAATAATAATAATAATAATCGGAATTTTACTTGGCAAAACTATGACAAAAGTCATAATGTTACTCAAGAAATTGACATTTTTTGAGTAAAATTATGACTTTTGTTTTACGAGAACAAAAACAAAATTGGCAAAATTGTGATAAAAGTCAGAATTTGGTATGACAAATGTCACTATTTTACATAAAAAATTAATAATTCTACATAAAAAATTAATAATTTTACATTAAAAAATTAATAATTTTACATTAAAAAAATAATAATTTTACATAAAAAATTAAACATTTTACATAAAAATTTAATAATTTTACTAGAAAATATTGCAATATTACAGAAACAGAGAGAATATGAGAAAGTGTTTCCAATTTTATAAGAAAAAAGTTGACACATTATGTCGACACATTGTTTTGGAATTTTTTGTTTGTAATTGATTTTTAATCTTCATCATTTATTATAGTATTTCTTTATATACATATTTATTTTTATTTTTTAAATTAATTTTGGCCAAAGGGGGCGCATTTCAATTTCATACACACACATGTTATTTCATATGTTGACCTTTAAAAGCGACACACAGTCAATTTGAAAAAAAAAATCTCCTTTATGGGAACACCCTCATTTTAGACTTAGACTTCCTTTTTATTGTCATTCAAATTTGAACTTTACAGTACATAGATGTCACCAGCAGGGGTGCAAATGAGACGTTCTCTATTAGATGCAATGTTATTGGGACCATGATTTATGTCATGACTTGTTCACACCTCCTCATATGGAAGATACTTTTCCTTCTTCATGTCTCACGAAGGGTAGAAATACAAGAACACACACACACACACACACACACACACACACACACACACACACACACACACACACACACACACACACACACACACACACACACACACACACTTACACACACACACACACTTACACACACACACACACACATTGCAATGGAGTGGGAGACAAATGGGCCTGAAGGTGAGACCCTCGCCATGGTCCTCACACTCCTGATGGCGGAGCTCATTAGGAAGCAGGAAGTGGAGGTTCAGCTGGAAGTCAAGCTGAGAATTAAAGATGAGTGTGAGAGGGGTGAGGGGAGGGAGGGGACATAAGGGAGACGCTCACCTTGTTCTCTGATCAGAGGACAGAATATAGATTAGAGGGAGAAGAAAGAGAAAGACAAAGAGGAAGGACGAGGAGCGACGATGAGGAGTAGGATAGCTTTTATAAGATAATTTAGCAGCTATCAAATATTTTGTTACTTGACAAAAGACACCTGTTAGCATGTTAGCTTTTTTTAAGCTAATTTTGTTGGTGTATACTTTGTTTTGGATTCATGCTAACGTTAGCATGCTGGCATTTTAAACACATTTACCAGGTACACACCTCAAAGTCATATATTTTGGGGCTTGACCCATGTTACAGTTAGCATTTTGGCATGTTAACGTTAGCATGATAGCTTTTTTTTTTTTAGACTAATTTAGCAGGTATACGCCTTAGCGTCAAATATTTTGTTTCTTGACAAAAGACACCTGTTAGCTTTTTTTAAGCTAATTTTGTAGGTGTATACTTTGTACTTTATTCATGCTAACGTTAGCATGCTAGCATTTTAAACAATTTTATTAGGTACACACCTCAGAGTCATATATTTTGGGGCTTGACCCATGTTACAGTTAGCATTTTGGCATGCTAACGTTAGCATGATAGCTTTTTTTTTTTTTTTTTTAGACTAATTTAGCAGGTATACACCTTGGCGTCCTTGGCAAAATATACCTGTTAGCTTTTTTTTAAAGCTAATTTTGTAGGTGACGCTAGCATGCTAGCATTTTTAAATCATTTTTTCAGGTACACGTCTCAGAGTAATTTTGGGACTTGACGCATGTTACAGTTAGCATTTGAGAATGCTAAAATTAGCATTATAGCTTTTTGGAGCTCATTTAGCAGATATACACCTCAGCGTCAAATATTTTGTTACTTGACAAAAGACACCTGTTAGCATGTTAGCTTTTCTTTAAGCTAATTTTGTAGGTGTACACTTTGTATTTTATTCATGCTAACGTTAGCATGCTAGCATTTTAAACACATTTACCAGGTACACACCTCAGAGTGATACATTTTGGGGCTTGACCCATGTTACAGTTAGCATTTTGGCATGTTAACATTAGCATGATAGCTTTTTTTTTTTAGACTAATTTAGCAGGTATACGCCTTAGCGTCAAATATTTTGTTTCTTGACAAAAGACACCTGTTAGCATGTTAGCTTTTTTAAGCTAATTTTGTAGGTGTATACTTTTTATTTTATTCATGCTAACGTTAGCATGCTAGCATTTTAAACAATTTTATTAGGTACACACCTCAGAGTCATATATTTTGGGGCTTGACCCATGTTACAGTTAGCATTTTGGCATGCTAACATTAGCATGATAGTTTTGTTTTTGTTTTTTTTAGACTAATTTAGCAGGTATACGCCCTAGCGTCAACTATTTTGTTACTCGACGAATGATACCTGCTAGTTTTTTGGTTTGTCACTTTGTCAACAAATGCCTGAGCAACTTGTTTAAGAACAACATTTATCAAGCAGCTATTGCAAGGAATTTAGGGATTTCACCATCTACGCTCCGTAATATCATCAGAAACTTCAGAGAATCTGGAGAAATCACCATGATATTACGCACCTTGGATCCCTCAGGCGGTACTGCATCAAAAAGCCACATCGGTGTGTAAAGGATATCACCACATGTGTTCAGGAACACTTCAGAAACCCACTGTCAGTAACTACAGTCGGTCGCTACATCTGTAAGTGTAAGTTAAAACTCTACTATGCGAAGCCGAAGCCATTTATCAACAACACCCAGAAACGCCGCCGGCTTCGCTGGGCCCGAGCTCATCTAAAATGGACTGATGCAAAGTGGAAAAGTGTTCTGTGGTCTGACGAGTCCACATTTCAAATTGTTTTTGGAAACTGTGGACGTCGTGACGAAATGTGTCTCCTCAGTTCCCAAACCTTTACTGGGTGTTGTTAAAAGGAAAGGCCATGTAACACACTGGTAAAAATGCCTTTTTTGCAATGTGTTGCTGCCATTCAATTCTAAGTTGATGATTATTTGTACAAAAACATGAAATATCTTGTCTTTGCAGTCCATTCAATTGAATATAAGTTGATTTGTTGTATTCTCTTTTTATTTACCATTTACACAACGTGACAACTTCACTGCCTTTTGGGGTTTGTGTTATTATGTGAATTGTTATCAGTCAGTAGTTAGCGGCGGTCTGGCCAACATCCCCCGTGAAGCAGCACGCTGGTGCTGCAGCGTGCTGCTCAAAGGCACCTTCACCAGTCTGATAGCATCTAATCAGAGTGGCGTCTGGAAAGCGTCGGGCTTAAAAATGCTCAAAAACGGAAAATGTGATGATGAGGAACGCAGATATCGCCGTCGTGACTAATACTGCCACAAACTTAAAGAAACCGTTGGTTGTTAGAATGTGCTGCATGTCAAAAGTCGCCTCCTTGTACAAATACCATATTTTTGTGGCCATAGGGCGGCAAGCAACACATTAAAGGGGTCATAATATGACTTTGTTTTCTACATTTAAACACTCGGTTGTGCATTATATTGTGAAACAAAACGCCAGATAATGTCTCCTAATAAGCGCCATTTTGGGGTCCTTACACACACCGTAGTAATACCGTACGTTGAAGCACAGTACGTCTGACTATGGTAGACGTAATGCTCCACGTTCCATTAAGCGGTGTGGCTTCGCAGCTTACCAGAGTCGTACTAAAACATTTCGATAGAGAAAAAGAAGGAGATTGTCGACTGCAATCTGTGGAACGCTCTCCCTGACCACCTGAGGGCACCACAGACTGTGGATGCTTTTAAAATAGGCTTAAAAACCCTTCTTTTTTTTAAAACCCCCTTTTTTTTAATATATATATGCATACTAGTTTTAGCTATTTGGCTGTACTGGTTTTTATTTTTTTTAATTTTTTATTATCTTTTTAATTTAACTTTTTTTAATACACTGTAGCACTTTGAGGTTGTTTACTCAATGCAAAGTGCTTTTTTACAAATAAAATCTATTATTATTACAATGGCGGACGAGCGCACATTTTCGGGACTCACGCAGGTCCCAAATACACATCGGCAGGTACCAGAAGGTAAGAAAAGTCGGTTGTGCATAATATTGCCAAACAAAACGCCAGATAATGTCTCCTAATAAGCGCACTTTTGGGGTCCTTACACACGCAATAGTAATACCGTATGTTGAAGCACAGTACGTCTGACTATGGTAGACGTAATGCTCCACGTTCCATTAAGCGGTGTGGCTTCGCAGCTTACCAGAGTCGTACTAAAACATTTCGATAGAGAAAAAGAAGGAGATTATCGACTGCAATCTGTGGAACGCTCTCCCTGACCACCTGAGGGCACCACAGACTGTGGATGCTATTAAAATAGGCTTAAAAACCCTTCTTTTTTATATATATGCATACTAGTTTTAGCTATCTGGCTGTTCTAGTTTTTATTTTTTTTAAATTTTTTATAATCTTTTTAATTTAATTTTTGTTAATACATTGTAGCACTTTGAGGTTGTTTACTCAATGCAAAGTGCTTTTTTACAAATAAAGTCTATTATTATTACAATGGCGGACGAGCGCACATTTTCGGGACTCACGCAGATCCCAAATACACATCGGCAGGTACCAGAAGGTAAGAAAAGTCGGTTGTGCATAATATTGCCAAACAAAACGCCAGATAATGTCTCCTAATAAGCGCCCTTTTGGGGTCCTTACACACGCAATAGTAATACTGTACGTTGAAGCACAGTACGTCTGACTATGGTAGACGTAATGCTCCACGTTCCATTAAGCGGTGTGGCTTCGCAACTTACCAGAGTCGTACTAAAACATTTTGACAGAGAAAAAGAGGGAGATTATCGACTGCAATCTGTGGAACGCTCTCCCTGACCACCTGAGGGCACCACAGACTGTGGATGCTTTTAAAATAGGCTTAAAAACCCTTCTTTTTTTTAAAACCCCCTTTTTTTTATATATATGTATACTAGTTTTAGCTATTTGGCTGTTCTGGTTTTTATTTTTATTTATTTTTTATTATCTTTTTAATTTAACTTTTTTTAATACACTGTAGCACTTTGAGGTTGTTTACTTAATGTAAAAAGCTTTTTTAAAAATAAAATCTATTATTATTACAATGGCGGACGAGCGCACATTTCGGGACTCATGCAGATCCCAAATACACATCGGTAGGTACCAGAAGTTAAGAAAAGTCGGTTGTGCATTATATTGCCAAACAAAACGCCAGATAATGTCTCCTAATAAGCGCCCTTTTGGGGTCCTTACCCACACCATAGTAATACCGTACGTTGAAGCACAGTACGTCTGACTATGGTAGACGTAATGCTCCACGTTCCATTAAGCGGTGTGGCTTCGCAGCTTACCAAAGTCGTACTAAAACATTTTGACAGAATTTTGAGCGCTGTGTGTAATGGTTTATATTTTAAATGAAACATCAAAGTTTTGGTGTTGCTTGCTTACCTTTATTGAACAGGCTTCAACCTGCAGTCCACCCGTATCTCTTGTGTGTGACTGCCATCTACTGGTCACACTTATCATTGCACCACGTACCAAATAAAATAGCTTTGAGGTCGGTGAATACGACCAGAAATAATACGTACGTTAGTCACACCGAGTTATAAGGCGCACCTTTTGAGAACATTAAAGGATTTGAAGTGCGCCTTATGGTCCGCAAAATACGGTACACAAAAAAACACTTACTCTGTCCCACTGTCGGTCTTTGTTGAGCAGAATGATGACCAGTTTGGGGTGCATCTGGTAGCCGTCCTCGCTGAACGACAGATTACGGCCCTCGAACGTCACATTCATCAAGTACCTGAGCAGAGTAAAACGCAGAAGAGAGAAAATCACTGATTGAAAAATATCACAAATAGATGAAGAGTGTACAGTTATCTCAAAACCCAGGGGCCAGATCTGGCCCGCCACAAAATGTCTAGTGGCCCACGAAAGCCTGTATATAAGGGGTGTCCTCCCCCCTTTTGGACATTCTGGGCACTCGAACCTGGGTAGGTTTTTTGAACATTTTTGGGACTTTTGCCAACTTTTCCAACTTTTATCCCCCCTCCCCGTGGGACTCGGCTGGGTGTGTTATGGACATTTTGGGCATCCCGGGACTTGCGCGGCCATACATAAGATTTTATGTGAGAGTGTTTTACTTGTTTTAAGGGTTTTTGCTCCTAAATGATCTCAGTAAGATATTGCAGCTTGTTGCGGAGATTTGATGACTTATATTGAGTAAAACATGCTTAAAACTATTTTTGTCCAAATGTCCAAAACACACCCAGCAATGGTGCACAGGAAGGCGGGGAAGAAGAGGGGAAAAGGCAGCCAAAATGGTCAAAAGTCCCAATTTTGTCCAAAATACCTCCCCGGGATCCAGTCCCACGAGTCCCACCGCCGGCCGCACAAGTCCCGGGATGCAAAAAATGCCCAAAAGGCACCCAGCAAAGTCCCACGGGGAAGTGGGGGAGAAAAGTGAGAAAAGTCGTCAAAAGTCCCCAAAAATGTTCAAAATACCTACCCAGGTTCGAGTCCCACAAGTCCCACCGCCGGCCGCGCAATTCCCGGGATGCCCAAAATGTCCATCACACACCCAGCCGAGTCCCACGGGGAGGGGGGATAAAAGTTGGAAAAGTTGGCAAAAGTCCCAAAAATGTTCAAAATACCTACCCAGGTTCGAGTACCACATGGAGTGCCACAAGTCTTAAGACTTGTGGCACTCGAACCCGGGTGTGTGATTTTTAACATTTTACCGACTTTTGTCACTTTTTCCCCGCCTTCCCGTGGGACTTTGCTGGGCGCGTTTTGGACATTCTGGGCACTCGAACCTGGGTAGGTATTTTGAACATTTTTGGGACTTTTGCCAACTTTTCCAACTTTTATCCCCCCTCCCTGTGGGACTCGGCTGGGTGTGTTATGGACATTTTGGGCATCCCGGGACTTGCGCGGCCATACATAAGATTTTATGTCAGAGTGTTTTACTTGTTTTAAGGGTTTTTGCTCCTAAATGATCTCAGTAAGATATTGCAGCTTGTTGCGGAGATTTGATGACCTATATTGAGTAAAATATGCTTAAAACTATTTTTGTCCAAATGTCCAAAACACACCCAGCAATGGTGCACAGGAAGGCGGGGAAGAAGAGGGGAAAAGGCAGCCAAAATGGTCAAAAGTCCCAACTTTGTCCAAAATACCTCCCGGGATCCAGTCCCACGAGTCCCGCCGCCGGCCGCACCCAGCAAAGTCCCACGGGGAAGTGGGGGAGAAAAGTGAGAAAAGTCGTCAAAAGTCCCCCAAAATGTTCAAAATACCTACCCAGGTTCGAGTCCCACAAGTCCCACCGCCGGCCCGCGCAATTCCCGGGATGCCCAAAATGTCCATCACACACCCAGCCGAGTCCCACGGGGAGGGGGGATAAAAGTTGGAAAAGTTGGCAAAAGTCCCAAAAATGTTCAAAATACCTACCCAGGTTGGAGTCCCACATGGAGTGCCACAAGTCTTAAGACTTGTGGCACTCGAACCCGGGTGTGTGATTTTTAACATTTTACCGACTTTTGTCACTTTTTCCCCGCCTTCCCTTTGGACTTTGCTGGGCGCGTTTTGGACATTCTGGGCACTCGAACCTAGGTAGGTATTTTGAACATTTTTGGGACTTTTGCCAACTTTTCCAACTTTTATCCCCCCTCCCCGTGGGACTCGGCTGGGTGTGTTATGGACATTTTGGGCATCCCGGGACTTGCGCGGCCATACATAAGATTTTATGTCAGAGTGTTTTACTTGTTTTAAGGGTTTTTGCTCCTAAATGATCTAAGTAAGATATTGCAGCTTGTTGCGGAGATTTGATGACCTATATTGAGTAAAACATGCTTAAAACTATTTTTGTCCAAATGTCCAAAACACACCCAGCAATGGTGCACAGGAAGGCAAGGAAGAAGAGGGGAAAAGGCAGCCAAAATGGTCAAAAGTCCCAATTTTGTCCAAAATACCTCCCCGGGTTCCAGTCCACGAGTCCCACCGCCGGCCGCACAAGTCCCGGGATGCAAAAAATGCCCAAAAGGCACCAAGCAAAGTCCACGGGGAAGTGGGGAGAAAAGTGAGAAAAGTCGTCAAAAGTCCCCAAAAATGTTCAAAATACCTACCCAGGTTCGAGTCCCACAAGTCCCGCCGCCGGTCCGCGCAATTCCCGGGATGCCCAAAATGTCCATCACACACCCAGCCGAGTCCCACGGGGAGGGGGGATAAAAGTTGGAAAAGTTGGCAAAAGTCCCAAAAATGTTCAAAATACCTACCCAGGTTGGAGTCCCACATGGAGTGCCACAAGTCTTAAGACTTGTGGCACTCGAACCCGGGTGTGTGATTTTTAACATTTTACCGACTTTTGTCACTTTTCCCCCGCCTTCCCGTGGGACTTTGCTGGGCGCGTTTTGGACATTCTGGGCACTCGAACCTGGGTAGGTATTTTGAACATTTTTGGGACTTTTGCCAACTTTTCCAACTTTATCCCCCTCCCCGTGGGACTCGGCTGGGTGTGTTATGGACATTTTGGGCATCCCGGGACTTGCGCGGCCATACATAAGATTTTATGTCAGAGTGTTTACTTGTTTTAAGGGTTTTTGCTCCTAAATGATCTCAGTAAGATATTGCAGCTTGTTGCGGAGATTTGATGACCTATATTGAGTAAAACATGCTTAAAACTATTTTTGTCCAAATGTCCAAAACACACCCAGCAATGGTGCACAGGAAGGCGGGGAAGAAGAGGGGAAAAGGCGGCCAAAATGGTCAAAAGTCCCAATTTTGTCCAAAATACCTCCCCGGGATCCAGTCCCACGAGTCCCGCCGCCGGCCGCACCCAGCAAAGTCCCACGGGAAAGTGGGGGACAAAAGTGAGAAAAGTCGTCAAAAGTCCCCAAAAATGTTCAAAATACCTACCCAGGTTCGAGTCCCACAAGTCCCACCGCCGGCCGCGCAATTCCCGGGATGCCCAAAATGTCCATCACACACCCAGCCGAGTCCCACGGGAGGGGGGATAAAAGTTGGAAAAGTTGGCAAAAGTCCCAAAAATGTTCAAAATACCTACCTAGGTTCGAGTCCCACATGGAGTGCCACAAGTCTTAAGACTTGTGGCACTCGAACCCGGGTGTGTGATTTTTAACATTTTACCGACTTTTGTCACTTTTTTCCCCGCCTTCCCGTGGGACTTTGCTGGGCGCGTTTTGGACATTCTGGGCACTCGAACCTGGGTAGGTATTTTGAACATTTTTGGGACTTTTGCCAACTTTTCCACTTTTATCCCCCTCCCCGTGGGACTCGGCTGGGTGTGTTATGGACATTTTGGGCATCCCGGGACTTGCGCGGCCACACATAAGATTTTATGTCAGAGTGTTTTACTTGTTCTAAGGGTTTTTGCTCCTAAATGATCTCAGTAAGATATTGCAGCTTGTTGCGGAGATTTGATGACCTATATTGAGTAAAACATGCTTGAAACTATTTTTGTCCAAATGTCCAAAACACACCCAGCAATGGTGCACAGGAAGGCGGGGAAGAAGAGGGGAAAAGGCGGCCAAAATGGTCAAAAGTCCCAATTGTGTCCAAAATAGCTCCCCGGGTTCCAGTCCCACGAGTCCCACCGCCGGCCGCACAAGTCCCGGGATGCAAAAAATGCCCAAAAGGCACCCAGCAAAGTCCCACGGGGAAGTGGGGGAGAAAAGTGAGAAAAGTCGTCAAAAGTCCCCAAAAATGTTCAAAATACCTACCCAGGTTCGAGTCCCAAAAGTCCCGCCGCCGGCCGCGCAATTCCCGGGATGCCCAAAATGTCCATCACACACCCAGCCGAGTCCCACGGGGAGGGGGGATAAAAGTTGGAAAAGTTGGCAAAAGTCCCAAAAATGTTCAAAATACCTACCCAGGTTCGAGTCCCACATGGAGTGCCACAAGTCTTAAGACTTGTGGCACTCGAACCCGGGTGTGTGATTTTTAACATTTTACCGACTTTTGTCACTTTTTCCCCGCCTTCCCTTTGGACTTTGCTGGGCGCGTTTTGGACATTCTGGGCACTCGAACCTGGGTAGGTATTTTGAACATTTTTGGGACTTTTGCCAACTTTTCCAACTTTTATCCCCCCTCCCCGTGGGACTCGGCTGGGTGTGTTATGGACATTTTGGGCATCCCGGGACTTGCGCGGCCATACATAAGATTTTATGTCAGAGTGTTTTACTTGTTTTAAGGGTTTTTGCTCCTAAATGATCTCAGTAAGATATTGCACCTTGTTGCGGAGATTTGATGACCTATATTGAGTAAAACATGCTTAAAACTATTTTTGTCCAAATGTCCAAAACACACCCAGCAATGGTGCACAGGAAGGCGGGGAAGAAGAGGGGAAAAGGCAGCCAAAATGGTCAAAAGTCCCAATTTTGTCCCCCCCGAATCTCCCGAATTTGGAGGTCTCAAAGTTGCCGCTTATTTCCCCTCGGGGTGATGGTCGGATGGCAGCGCTTCATAGCAGCAGTCGACCTCCAGGGCCCCAACTCCCCTCCCCTCTGTTGCAAGTTTGTCGTGATTAAATGTAACATGTTTTATGTGTGCATTGCATGGAGGTTTTTTCCCACTCCAGACTAGACCCCCTTAGGAGCCCAGTCTAGATTGTATTTTTTTACTTGTTGCAATGACAATAAAGACCTATCTGGATCTGAATCTGAATCCGAAACTTGGGCACTCGGCATCACGTCCTCCCGTCATGCCGACTTCTGTCAAGTGATTGCCTCGCCGCTCGCGTGCACGTCTTGGCGCCGGCGTTGTTGCCGTCAGGTGAATGAATCTCGCCTTTCTTTCCGACAACAACACACTTCGCTCATACGGCGATTATAGTGAACACGCGTGGGCGTGTGCAAGAGCGTGTGCATGGGAATATTTATGTCAGGTGAACTCAAATCACTTCACATCCCCCCCACACACACACTCACACACACACACACACGCACGCTCGGTCCCCGCCAGGACGCTCTTTTTACACAATAACCTCCGACCTCAACACTGGTAGCCATTTTTTCCCCCCCCCCTTCACCTGCACTTTCAGTCCCAGTCTCAAAACGCCTTTCGAAGGCGCGCTCTGAGACGAGGAAGGAGCGGAATGTCGTGTAAAACGCCGAGCGGTCCCCACAGTGTCATATACGCGCAACACAAACACACACACACTTCATTCTTTCACTCCCCATGTCTCTCAACCAGCCTCCCCCCCTCCTCTCTCTGACTGTTGCCATGGAAACACTCTACCTCATGACCATGGCTACCATATTATATATAGTGTACATCTACATGTAGATGGACAGGTATGTCATATTTGACGTGATAACCAAGACTTCCCGTGTCATTTCGATGGGTGTTGAGGTCCATGTGCCCCCCGCCGGCGGCCCCATCCCACGGAGCTTTGGCGCCCGGACAGCGAGCATAAATCAGGAGCCATTTACAAAATGACTTCCCTATCTCGACCGGGCGGGCGACGGTACGGGTCCGGGCCGTCGCTAGCCGAGCGAGACGCAAGCGTGCGGGCGTTGCCATGGCAGCCACGGCCACTGTGACTTCCGAGCCCATCCGCAGCGTCGCCATGGCGACGGTAATCTCTCAGAGGGCGGGCGGGAGCGAGACGGGGGAGAGTGCGATGGGATTCACAGAAGGAAAATAGGGAAAGAGGACAGGTTGCCGCGAGTCAACTGTCTTCTTCTTTCTTTCTTTCCCCTCATGCTGTCGCTCTTGAGTCATCTTTTTCCTGCCTTTAAATCTCTAGCTCCCTCTTGTGGTACGCTAGAAAAAACACTCCAAAAAAATATTCAAACACAGTGTTACTGTTCAAACTGTGCAATGCAAAAACTGAAATCTAAGTAAGATGAAATATGTCAAATAAGGGTGATATTTGCTTATTTTCTGTCTGATAAGATCATTCTTCTCACTAAGCAAATTTTATGTTAAGAGTGTTTTACTTGTTTTAAAGGCCTACTGAAAGCCACTACTAGCGACCACGCAGTCTGATAGTTTATATATCAATGATGAAATCTTAACATTGCAACACATGCCAATACGGCCGGGTTAACTTATAAAGTGACATTTTAAAATTCCCGCTAAACTTCCGGTTGAAAAGGTCTATGTATGATGACGTATGCGCGTGACGTCAATGGTTGAAACAGAAGTATTGGTACACCATTGAATCAAATACAAAAAATCTCTGTTTTCATCGCATAATTCCACAGTATTCTGGACATCTGTGTTGGTGAATCTTTTGCAATTTGTTTAATGAACAATGGAGACTGCAAAGAAGAAAGTTGTAGGTGGGATCGGTGTATTAGCGGCTGGCTGCAGCAACACAACCAGGAGGACTTTGACTTGGATAGCAGACGCGCAATCCGACGCGAGCCGCCGACCGCACGGATGATCGGGTGAAGTCCTTCGTCGCTCCGTCGATCGCTGGAACGCAGGTGAGCACGGGTGTTGATGAGCAGATGAGGGCTTGCCGGCGTAGGTGGATAGCTAATGTTTTTAGCATAGCTCTGTGAGGTCCCGTTGCTAAGTTAGCTTCAATGGCGTCGTTAGCAACAGTTGATTTTCTGTCTATCCTTCCAGTCAGGGGTTTATTTATTTTAATTCTATATGCAGTTAAGCCCGATGCTATCACGTTAGCTCCGTAGCTATAGTGCTTCACCGATGTATTGTCGTGGAGATAAAAGCCACTGTGAATGTCCATTTCGCGTTCTCGACTCTCATTTTCAAGAGGATATAGTATCCGAGGTGGTTTAAAATACAAATCCGTGATCCACAATACAAAAAGGAGAAAGTGTGGAATCCAATGAGCCAGCTTGTACCTAAGTTACGGTCAGAGCGAAAAAAGATGCGTCCTGCACTGCACTCTAGTCCTTCACTCTCACGTTCCTCATCCACGAATCTTTCATCCTCGCTCAATTTAATGGGGTAATCGTCACTCTCTCGCTGCTGGTGTAAACAATTTGAAGATGTGAGGGGCCTTTCAACCTGTGACGTCACGCTACTTCCGGTACAGGCAAGGCTTTTTTTAATCAGCGACTAAAAGTTGCAAACTTTATCGTCGATGTTCTCTACTAAATCCTTTCAGCAAAAATATGGCAATATCGCGAAATTATCAAGTATGACACATAGAATGGATCTGCTATCCCCGTTTAAATTAAAAAAAACATTTTTGGTAGGCCTTTAAGGGTTTTGGTCCTAAATGATCTCAGTAAGATATTACAGCTTGTTGCGGAGATTTGATGACCTATATTGAGTAAAACATGCTTGAAACGATTTTTGTCCAAATGTCCAAAACACACCCAGCAATGGTGCACAGGAAGGCAAGGAAGACGAGGGGAAAAGGCGGCCAAAATGGTCAAAAGTCCCAATTTTGTCCAAAATACCTCCCCGGGTTCCAGTCCCACGAGTCCCGCCGCCGGCCGCACAAGTCCCGGGATGCAAAAAATGCCCAAAAGGCACCCAGCAAAGTCCCACGGGGAAGTGGGGGAGAAAAGTGAGAAAAGTCGTCAAAAGTCCCCAAAAATGTTCAAAATACCTACCCAGGTTCGAGTCCCACATGGAACGGGTCTGATTTTTGAACAATTTACCGACTTTTGTCACATTTCTCCCCGCCTTCCCGTGGGACTTTGCTGGGCGCGTTTTGGACATTTTGGGCATCCCGGCCGGCGGCGGGACTTGTGGGACTCGAACCTGGGTAGGTATTTTGAACATTTTTGGGACTTTTGCCGACTTCTCCAACTTTTATCCCCCCTCCCCGTGGGACTCGGGGAGGGGGGTTATGGACATTTTGGGCATCCCGGGACTTGCGCGGCCATACATAAGATTTTATGTTAGAGTGTTTTACTTGTTTTAAGGGTTTTTGGTTTTAAATGATCTCAGTAAGATATTACAGCTTGTTGCTGAGATTTGATGACCTATATTGAGTAAAACATGCTTGAAACTAGAATATCAAGTGTTGCAAAGCTGTGTCATCAACACTCACAAGTATAAAAGTACTTTTTTTAATGTAATCATTTCTTATTTCCAGCATGTAAAAAAAAATCATGACTTTGACACAATTGTGTCTCATAATTAAAACAGATGACAGCCAAATACAAAAAAATTCAGAAAAATGTAAAAGTGTTGTTCTTTTTCACTGTCATAGGGCAATAACTCGATCTTTTTTCATTTTAGATTTGTATATAATAAAAATGAAAATCACCAGTCGGCAAATATATATATATATATATATATATATATATATATATATATATATACAAACCCCGTTTCCATATGAGTTGGGAAATTGTGTTAGATGTAAATATAAACGGAATACAATGATTTGCAAATCATTTTCAACCCATATTCAGTTGAATGTGCTACAAAGACAACATATTTCATGTTCAAACTGATAAAAAAAAATTATTTTTGCAAATAATCATTAACTTTAGAATTTGATGCCAGCAACACGTGACAAAGAAGTTGGGAAAGGTGGCAATAAATACTGATAAAGTTGAGGAATGCTCATCAAACACTTATTTGGAACATCCCACAGGTGTGCAGGCTAATTGGGAACAGGTGGGTGCCATGATTGGGTATAAAAACAGCTTCCCAAAAAATGCTCAGTCTTTCACGAGAAAGGATGGGGCGAGGGTCACCACTTTGTCCACAACTGCGTGAGCAAATAGTCAAACAGTTTAAGAACAACGTTTCTCAAAGTGCAATTGCAAGAAATTTAGGGATTTCACCATCTACGCTCCGTAATATCATCACAAGGTTCAGAAAATCTGGAGAAATCACTGCACGTAAGCAGCTAAGCCCGTGACCTTCCATCCCTCAGACGGCACTATATCAAAAAGCGACATCAGTGTGTAAAGGATATCACCACATGGGCTCCGGAACACTTCAGAAACCCACTGTCAGTAACTACAGTTGGTCGCTACATCTGTAAGTGCAAGTTAAAACTCTATTATGCAAAGCGAAAGCTATTTATCAACAACACCCAGAAACGCCGCCGGCTTCTCTGGGCCCAGAGATCACCTAAGATGGACTCATGCAAAGTGGAAAAGTGTTCTGTGGTCTGACGAGTCCACATTTCAAATTGTTTTTGGAAATATTCGACATCGTGTCATCCGGACCAAAGGGGAAGCGAACCATCCAGACTGTTATCGACGCAAAGTGTAAAAGCCAGCATGTGTGATGGTATGGGGGTGTATTAGTGCCCAAGACATGGGTAACCTACACATCTGTGAAGGCACCATTAACGCTGAAAGGTACATACAGGTTTTGGAACCTGCCATCTAAGCGCCGTCTTTTTCATGGACGCCCCTGCTTATTTCAGCAAGACAATGCCAAGCCACATTCAGCATGTGTTACAACAGCGTGGCTTCGTAAAAAAAGAGTGCGGGTACTTTCCTGGCCCGCCTGCAGTCCAGACCTGTCTCCCATTGACAATGTGTGGCGCATTATGAAGCCTAAAATAGCAGAAGGGAGACCCCCGGACTGTTGAACGACTGAAGCTGTACATAAAACAAGAATGGGAAAGAATTCCACTTTCAAAGCTTCAACAATTAGTTTCCTCAGTTCCCAATCGTTTATTGAGTGTTGTTAAAAGGAAAGGCCATGTAACACAGTGGTGAACATGCCCTTCCCCAACTACTTTGGCACGTGTTGCAGCCATGAAATTCTAAGTAAATTATTATTTACAAAAACATAAATAAAGTTTATGAGATTGAACATCAAATATGTTGTCTTTGTAGTGCATTCAACTGAATATGGCTTGAAAAGGATTTGCAAATCATTGTATTCCGTTTATATTTACATCTAACACAATTTCCCAACTCATATGGAAACGGGGTTTGTATAACATATATGTAATATTTACATATTATGTATACAGTATATAATACAGTATATAATACACCCTTGTTGTAAGTACTCTTACTTGAGTACCAACTCTAGGAATGCTGCAGTAAAATGTATATAAGGAAGAAAAAAAAAAAATAGAATAACCGTTGGTAATAAAAAAACAACAACGAAATAACCGATCAAAAAGCTGGTTGTTGCCATGGCAACCCCGGCCGCACTCCCCTGCAGTGTCTTCATCAACCTTCTCTCTTCACGAGATGGTGATATCATCGCAGCTGCCGCCGAATTACAGTACGTGCCCCGATCCGCCATATCGTACGTTTCCCTCGACACCATTCCCCTGTTGCCTTCGTAAAAAAAAAAAATCTTTTTGAAATGAATAAATAACGCCGAACGGCAGCGGCGTTTCTCCACCTGTGGAGCAAAAGTGGGCAAAAGGCACACGTGTGCGCACACCAACAGCCGGCGGCTACACGACGCCGTGGCCTGACACAGATACGTTTCAGCGCCTGTTCCCGTGTGAATAATGGAGGAAGGGTGTGAAATATTGATAAGGCAGTTTTAATAAATTAACCCTGTCATGAATTAGTCATGCTTTACACTTCTTCGCAATTACTGCGGCGCAATGTACTTGTTATACTGTAAGCGGGGGGATCTGTATGGCGAACCATAATGTACCATGTTTACGTGTGTATTCATCGTGTGTGTGTGTGTTCTGGCAATGCTGACTTAATGGGGACATGGCTCTGTTTACACCAGGGGTCACCAACGTGGTGCCCGCGGGCACCAGGTGGCCCGTAAGGACCAGATGAGTAGCCCGCTGGCCTGTTCTAAAAATAGCTCAAATAGCAGCACTTACCAGTGAGCTGCCTCTATTTTTTAAATTTTATTTATTTACTAGCAAGCTAGTCTCGCTTTGCCCGACATTTTTAATTCTAAGAGAGACAAAACTCAAATAGAATTTGAAAATCCAAGAAAATATTTTAAAGACTTGTTTAAATAAATTCATTAATTTTTTTACTTTGCTTCTTATAACTTTCAGAAAGACAATTTTAGAGGAAAAAAATACAACCTTAAAAATGATTTTAGGATTTTTAAACACATATACCTTTTTACCTTTTAAATTCCTTCCTCTTCTTTCCTGACAATTTAAATCAATGTTCAAGTAAATGTATTTTTTTTATTGTAAAGAATAATAAATACATTTTAATTTAACTCTTCATTTTAGCTTCTGTTTTTTCGACGAAGAATATTTGTGAAATATTTCTTCAAACTTATTATGATTAAAATTCAAAAAAATTATTCTGGCAAATCTAGAAAACCTGTAGAATCAAATTTAAATCTTATTTCAAAGTCTTTTGAATTTATTTTAAAAATTTTGTTCTGGAAAATCTAGAAGAAATAATGATTTGTCTTTGTTAGAAATATAGCTTGGTCCAATTTGTTATATATTCTAACAAAGTGTAGATTGGATTTTAACCTATAAAATTACTAATGATGTTCCATAAATTCTTCTTTTAAGTTTTTGTCTTCTTTTTTTCGGTTGAATTTTGAATTTTAAAGAGTCGAAATTGAAAAAAAACTATGTTTCAAAATTTAATTGTCATTTTGTTCGTGTTTTCTCCTCTTTTAAACCGTTCAATTAAGTGTAAATATCATTAATTATCAATAATAACATAGAGTTAAAGGTAAATTGAGCAAATTGGCTATTTCTGGCCATTTATTTAAGTGTGTATCAAACTGGTAGCCCTTCGCATTAATCACTACCCAAGAAGTAGCTCTTGCTTTCAAAAAGGTTGGTGACCCCTGGTTTACACAGTCACCTTTAGGGGACCTCTGACGGTATGGGGGCAAAAAAACAGGTCCCCTAAAGGGAAACCTTTTTAAATGATAGTCAGATCCATTCTGCAGACATGTGATTTGACCACAATGAAAAAGACTGAAAACATTTCCAGGGGTCTGGGGGACGAAAGCCCCCAGCCAGGTCCCCCCACCAGTGCCCTGGTGCCCTGGTGGGAGGACAAGGGGGGCAACGCCCCCCGAAGCTCCTGGTTTTTCACCAATTTAACATGCTAAAATTAACAAAGACAGCACCATTTGAAGAAAATATTTTAGTGTTTAAAGACATGAAAACATCATTATTAGAACATACATAACCCAATTATCCTAATGAACAGGGGCCGGCCCGTGGCATAGGCCGTATAGGCAAATGCTAAGGGCGCCGTTCATCAGGGGGCGCCACGCCAGTGCCACAAATGTTGGAGAAAAAAAATAAAAATAAATAAAAGTTGGTACTATTATTTCTAAATACAAAAAATAATCCCACGTTAATTAAAATGCAAAATAAAGCCTATTTAGTAGAAATATTATTTGTTACAACATTACACCCCCCCCCCCCCGCCCCGCACGGTGCGCCCCCTACCTTCCTGTATCATGACTCTTTTTGGACTCACCACGTCAAAAAATCAACACAAGATGTCAAAACGGCCAAAACTGTCAGGTGCCCAGGGAAGAGAAAAGAAGAGGAGAGGAAACGAGAAAAAGACAGAGGTAGCAGGTAGGTAACGTTAGCCTACATGAAAATATTTGTCTGTTACAGAATGTGATAGTAACTTGGCTTTTTAGCACTAAGCTAATGCCACATGATTCGGCAATTGCTAATCAATAAATAGCTAGTTCTGTTTTAACGTCGGGTTAATATTGTGGAGGGGGCTAAATTGTTATGGAAAATAATAATGTAACGTTAGGTAATTACAGTACTCCCACCTTACATTCCTCAGGGACATTTGTATTAGATCTTTTATGCAGGTGTTTTTTGTTTACATTGTTATTGCCTTCTGGTTAGCTAATGTTTGCCCTGCAGGTAATAGTTACTTTTCCACCCCTTTATATATTACTGCAAAGAAGAAAGCTGTAGGTGGGATCGGTGTATTAGCGGCGGACTACAGCAACACAACCAGGAAGACTTTGACTCGGATAGCAGACGCGCTAGCCGACGCTAGCCGCCGACCGCACGGATGATCGGGTGAAGTCCTCCATCCTTCCGTCGATCGCTGGAACGCAGGTGAGCACGGGTGTTGATGAGCAGATGAGAGCTGGCTGACATAGGTGGAGCGCTAATGTTTTTATCATAGCTCTGTGAGGTCCCGTTATACTAAGTTAGCTTCAATGGCGTCGTTAGCAACAGCATTTTTAAGCTTCGCCAAGCTGGAAAGCATTAACCGTGTATTTACATGTCCATGGTTTAATAGTATTGTTGATCTTCTGTCTATCCTTCCAGTCAGGGATTTATCTATTTTGTTTCTATATGCAGTTAAGCATGATGCTATCACGTTAGCTCCGTAGCTAAGTTAGCTTCAATGGCGTCGTTAGCAACAGCATTTTTAAGCTTCGCCAGGCTGGAAAGCATTAACCGTGTATTTACATGTTCATGGTTTAATAGTATTGTTGATTTTCTGTCTATCCTTCCAGTCAGGGGTTTATTTATTTTGTTTCTATATGCAGTTAAGCACGATGCTATCACGTTAGCTCCGTAGCTAAGTTAGCTTCAATGGCGTCGTTAGCAACAGCATTTTTAAGCTTCGCCAGGCTGGAAAGCATTAACCGTGTAGTTACATGTACATGGTTTAATAGTATTGTTGATCTTCTGTCTATCCTTCCAGTCAGGGGTTTATTTATTTTGTTTCTATCTGCAGTTAAGCACGATGCTATCACGTTAGCTCCGTAGCTAAAGTGCTTCGCCGATGTATTGTCGTGGAGATAAAAGTCACTGTGAATGTCCGTTTCGCGTTCTCGACTCTCATTTTCAAGAGGATATAGTATCCGAGGTGGTTTAAAATACAAATCCGTGATCCACAATAGAAAAAGGAGAGAGTGTGGAATCCAATGAGCCAGCTTGTACCTAAGTTACGGTCAGAGCGAAAAAAAGATAGGTCTAGCACTGCATTCTTGTCCTTAACTCTAACGTTCCTCATCCACAAATCTTTCATCCTTGCTCAAATTAATGGGGTAATCGTCGCTTTCTCGGTCCGAATCGCTCTAGCTGCGTTGAAAACAATAGGAAAATATGAGGAAGTGAACAACTGACTACGTCACGCTACTTCCGGTACGGGCAAGGCTTTTTTTAAATCAGATACCAAAAGTTGCGATCTTTATCGTCGATGTTCTCTACTAAATCCTTTCAGCAAAAATATGGCAATATCGCGAAATCAAGTATGACACATAGAATGGATCTGCTATCCCCGTTTAAATAAAAACAATTCATTTCAGTAGGCCTTTAATCTTGTTGTGCAGCACTTTGGAAACATTTTTGTTGTTTAAATGTGCTCCATAAATAAAGTGGATTGGATTGGATTGTTGTACGTGCATACAAATGTTTTAAACTGGATTTTCCTCTAAGGTTCTATTTCTCCTCCTTAGTTGAGAAGAATTGTTGAACATTCTTTGGTAGCAGGTTATAATTTGCTTTGCGCATCATTTTAGCTGTTTGCAATTTTACCAAATCACCGAACTTTAATATTTTTGACTCAATAAATGGTGTTTAAGTGGCGAAACTTCCTATAAGAGGACAGCTGTAGTGCTGTATTCATGTCATATTTCATTTGAACTTTTGTATTTTTTTTTTAAATGGTCCTCAGTATTCACGTACAAATTTGTGTAAATTATGCAAAATTATTTAAACCATTATTTAAACCATATTAAGTCTTTTTCCCCAGGGTCCCCAGTAAGAGTGATCACCACATTACTTCATCAATCCAGAGATTTAAAGACGTGGCCATTTTACACTATTTTTTTTAGGCCTCCACAACCTGTAGAAAGGCTGGTCCCCACAATTCATGAACAAAAACTTGGTCCCCATTCCAAATGATAACCAGTAAGTGTGTGTGTGTGTGTGTGTGTGTGTGTGTGTGTGTGTGTGTGTGTGTGTGTGTGTGTGTGTGTGTGGACCCTGGCTGCAGAATGCGTGTATGTTGTGTCGGCGGGTGAGCCAAGACAGAGCGAGGAAAGGACAGATGACGTCGAAAAAGGTTGACTTTTTCCCCACAAAAGCTGGACGTGACCTAATTAAAACGAGCCCTTAATAGGATTATTTAGAAAAATGGTGAGCGTCGGTGCATTTGAAGGCAACGCGTTTAAGCCGATTTGGTTCCTTTGTTTGCAAATTTGGGCGCGGGACGATCGCTGACTCGATCATTTACTGTCGATTGCGTGGACTTGATCGCGGCCACCTATCCAGGATGGAGTGCAGTACCAAGCTGCGACCAGCAGAGGCGGTGTAGAGTCAGTCGTCTGTTTACGAACTCCGAAAGCAGTGAAAATGTCACGTTGTGTAAATGGTAAATAAAAAGAGAATACAACAAATCCCTTTCAACTTATATTCAATTGAATAGACTGCAAAGACAAGATATTTCATGTTCACACTGGAAAACTTTGTTATTTTTTTGCAAATATTAGCTCATTTGCACGGGACATGGCGGAAATTATTTTGTAATAATTTTTTAAATTTATTTATTTATTTTTTTTTTAGACATGTATCTCGTGCGCACGAGAAACTTTTTATAAAGTTATAAAAATAAATAATAATATTTTTTTTTAATTTTTTTTTTTTTTATACATGTATCTCATGCGCACGAGAAACTATCCCGTGCGCATAAGAAACTTTTTATAGTTATAAAAAAAATAAAAAAAATAAAATAAAATTATAATATATGTATATATATATCTATATATATATATATATATATATATTTTTTTAGACATGTATCTCATGCGCATGAGAAACTTTTTATAAAGTTATAAAAATTTTAAAAAAAAATACATATATATATAATATATATATATATATATATATATATATATATATATATATATATATATATATATATATATATATATATATATATATATATATATATATATATATTTTTAGACATGAATCTCGTGCGCACGAGAAACTTTTTATTAAGTTATAAAAATAAATAATAATAATATTTTTTTTTTTTTTTTTTTTTTTAGACATGTATCTCGTGCGCACGAGAAACTATCCCGTGCGCATGAGAAACTTTTTATAGTTATAAAAAAATAAAATTATAATATATATATATATATATATATATATATATATATATATATATATATATATATATATATATATATATATATATATATATATATATATATATATATATATATATATATATATTTTTTAGACATGTATCTCATGCGCATGAGAAACTTTTTATAAAGTTATAAAAATATATATATATATATATATATATATATATATATATATATATATATATATATATATATATATATATATATATATATATATATATTTTTTTTTTAGACATGTATCTCGTGCGCACGAGATACGTGTTTAAAAAAAATAAAAATAAATAAAATATATATATATATATATATATATATATATATATATATATATATATATATATATATATATATATATATATATATATATTTTAGACATGTATCTCGTGCGCACGAGATACGTGTTTAAAAAATAAATTAAAAAATAAAAAAAATATATATATATATATATATATGTATATATATATATATATATACATATATATATATAAAAAATAAATAATCCCCCATGTCCCTTTAGGGGCTCCGTACATTTGGAACTTGATGCCTGCAACATGTTTCAAAAAAGCTGGCACAAATAGCAAAAAAGACTGAGAACGTTGAGGAATGCTCATCAAAGACTTATTTGGAACATCCCACAGGTGAACAGGCTAATTGGGAACAGGTGGGTGCCATGATTGGGTATAAAAGCAGCTTCCATGAAATGCTCAGTCGTTCACAAACAAGGACGGGGCGAGGGTCACCACTTTGTCAACAAATGCCTGAGCAAATTGTTTAACAACAACATTTCTCAACCAGCTATTGCAAGGAATTTAGGCATTTCACCATCTACGCTCCGTAATATCATCAAAAGGTTCAGAGAATCTGGAGAAATGTTGCCATCCAAGCAACGTTATCATGGACGCCCCTGCTTATTTCCGCAAGACAATGCCAAGCCACGTGTTACATCTACGTGGCTTCATAGTAAAAGAGTGCGGGTACTAGACTGGCCTGCCTGTAGTCCAGACCTGTCTCCCATTGAAAATGTGTGGCGCATTATGAAGCCTAAAATAGCACAAGGGAGACCCCCGGACTGTTGAACAACTTAAGCTGTACATCAAGCAAGAATGGGAAAGAATTCCACTTCAAAAATGTGTCTCCTCAGTTCCCAAACCTTTACTGAGTGTTGTTAAAAGGAAAGGCCATGTAACACACTGGTAAAAATGCCCCTGTGACTACTTTTTTGCAATGTGTTGCTGCCATTATATTCTAAGTTCATGATTATTTACAAACAAAAACAAAGTTTCTCAGTGTGAACATGAAATATCTTGTCTTTGCAGTCTATTCAATTGAATATAAGTTGAAAAGGATTTGTTGTATTCTCTTTTTATTTACCATTTACACAACGTGACAACTTCACTGCTTTTGGGGTTTGTAGTTTATTTTGGAATTACCGTAAAATACTACTTTTTCCCTACCTTATGAACCCCGCGGTTTATAGAACGGCGCCACTATTTTATGGATTTTTCTTCCGCTGACGGCCATAATGCAAACAAGCGACAAAAAGGTGTGTCATTGTTTGTGCTACGGCTTTTGGACAAGTTTGCTCACTTCTCAAATATTCCCCCCCCCCCCCCCCACACCCCACACTCTCCACAGTGAACATAAATTGTGAATTGTGTATAAAGGTGTTATAACTATAAACATTGCAAGCTTTATTAACATTGAAGGAAACAACACACCGGTCCTTCCTCGTCTCCCAGCGTGGTTACAGGTAGAGATGTCCGATAATGGCTTTTTTGCCGATATTCCGATATTGTCCAACTCTTAGTTACCGATTCCGATATCAAGCGATACCGATATATACAGTGGTGGAATGAACACATTATTATGCCTAATGTTGTTGTGATGCCCCGCTGGATGCATTAAACAATGTAACAAGGTTTTCCAAAATAAATCAACTCAAGTTATGGAAAAAAAAAATGCCAACATGGCACTGCCATATTTATTATTGAAGTCACAAAGTGCATTATTTTTTTTTAACTTGCCTCAAAACAGCAGCTTGGAATTTTGGGAAATGCTCTCCCTGAGAGAGCATGAGGAGGTTGAGGTGGGCGGGGTTGGGGGAGGGCGGGGTTTAGGGGTAGGTGGTAGCGGGGGGTGAATATTGTAACGTCCCGGAAGAGTTAGTGCTGCAAGGGATTCTGGGTATTTGTTCTGTTGTGTTACGGTGCGGATGTTCTCCCAAAATGTGTTTGTCATTCTTGTTTGGTGTGGCTTCACAGTGTGGCGCATATTTGTAACAGTGTTAAACTTGTATATACGGACACCCTCAGTTTGACCTGTATGGCTGTTGACCAAGTATGCCTTGCATTCACTTGTGTGTGTGTGAAAAGCCGTAGATATTATGCGACTGGGCCGGCATGCAAAGGTTTATTGGCGCTCTGTACTTCTCCCTACGTCCGTGTACACAGCGGCCTTTTAAAAAGTCATACATTTGACTTTTTGAAACCGATATCAATAATTCTGAAACCGATACAGATAATTTCCGATATCACATTTTAAAGCATTTATCGGCCGATAATATCGGCAGCCCGATATTATCGTTACAGGGAAGGCATGTGATACATACGATTCCTCATATTCTGGTATGGTAAAAAAAAGGTGTGTTTCCTGAGGTCACACGCCCACCTATTTGGGAAGAACTGGTGTAGACTGGGCTTTTGAGCGGAATGGCCGCTCCGTCTTCTAGCCGTCAATAGCGTTTTTGCTCAAAAAGGATTCTTCATTCGTCACTCCAAGCGACGTTTGTAAGTTTTACAATATAACTAAAACAATTCTTACTTACTAAAACGTCCCGTGTGTGACGTCTGTAGGAGTGTTTTCATGCAGATTTGTACGTGCTGTCATAATTGGAACTTTCCCAAGTTCCAAACCAAATTCCGTTTTTTTATTGAAATTCAAACTCTTCAACATTCAAACCACTCAAACTATTCTTACATTCATACTACATTCTGTAAGTCTTTGCTGTCGTCCAGAATTCTGTTTTTGTTTACTTTGTAGCCAGTTCACTTTCGGTTTCGTTTTGCATTGCCGTCCCTATGCTTCATCCATCCATCCATTTTCTACCGTTTGTCCCTTTTGGGGTTGCGGGGTGGCGCTGGAGCCTATCACAGCTGCATTTGGGCGGAAGGCGGGGTACACCCTGGACAAGGATTCTTCATTCGTCACTCCAAGCGACGTTTGTAAGTTTTACAATATAACTAAAACAATTCTTACTTACTAAAACGTCCCGTGTGTGACGTCTGTAGGAGTGTTTTCATGCATATTTGTACGTGCTATCGTAATGTAATGACGCTAGCATCGTTAGCATTAGCTAACGAGCCAACACATTTACGAGTGCCTGTGTTATTATTAATAATTTACATTATTTTTGTGTTGTTTCACTTTCACAAATTCGTCAGTAAATTCACCAAAATGTCACCGTGGAGTTATTGAGTCTGTTTAGCTGATTGTCATCGTCATTAGCCATGACGATGACTTCTGTTTTGTTTGATCAGCCGTTTTGCTGCCCTGTTATTTGGAAACAATTAAGGTATGTAAAATATTTACAGTGTAAATAACTCATTTAACCATGTATATACACTATATTGCCAAAAGTATTTGGCCACCCATCCAAATGATGAGAATCAGGTGTCCTAATCACGTGGCCCGGCCACAGGTGTATACAATCAAGCACTTAGGCATGGAGACTGTTTCTGCAAACATTTGTGAAAGAATGGGCCGCTCTCAGTAATTTCCAGCGTGGAACTGTCATAGGATGCCACCTGTGCAACAAATCCAGTCGTGAAATGTCCTCGCTCCTAAATATTCCAAAGTCAACTGTCGGCTTTACCGTATTTCCTTGAATAGCCGCCGGGGCGCTAATTAATTTAAAACCTCTTCTCACTCCTGCGCTTACCAAAAGCATGCGGGATGGGCAAGCATGCGCTAATTATTTTAAAACCTCTTCTCACTTCGGCGCTTACCTTATCATGAAAAGCACATTTAATAAAAAAAACTTTATTAAGGTCTTACTTTTACTTATAAATGATGTCCATGTGCAGCTGCTTCTGATCAAAGGCAGTCTTCCTTATCTTTCTTCAGTTTTAAAAGTCTCTGGAGATATTCCTTTAATTATTACCTCCTGCTTCGATTGAAAGTCCAGTTTAGAAAACTGTTTTATTTTAGATATGTAATCCTCCATGGTAAATTTAATGACTCAAATTTGACCCGGCGGAAGTGCCAAGCATGCGCTAATTATTTTGCGAAACGAGTTTGACCCGGCTGTAATTCTAGGCAGGCGAATACTATATTCCCGGCGGCAATTGAAGGAAATACGGTATTATAAGAAAATGGAAGAGTTTGGGAACAACAGCAACTCAGCCACCAAGTGGTAGGCCACGTAAACTGACAGAGAGATCAGCATAGTGCAAAGACTTTCTGCACAGTCACTTGCTACAGAGCTCCAGACTTCATGTGACCTTCCAATTAGCCCACGTACAGTACGCGGAGAGCTTCATGGAACGGGTTTCCATGGCCGGGCGGCTGCATCTAAGCCATACATCACCAAGTCCAATGCAAAGCGTGGGATGCGGTGGTGTAAAGGACATCACCACTGGACTCTAGAGCAGTGGAGACGCCTTCTCTGGAGTGATGAATCACACTTTTTCATATGACAATCTGATGGAGCAGTCTGGCTTTGGAGGTTGCCAGGAGAACGCCACATTTCGGACTGCATTGTGCCGAGTGTGAAATTTGGTGGAGGAGGAATTATGGTGTGGTGTTGTTTTTCAGGAGTTGGGCTTGGCCCCTTAGTTCCAGTGAAAGGAACTTTGAATGCTCCAGGATACCGAAACATTTTGGACAATTCCATGCTCCCAAGCTTGTGGGAACAGTTTGGAGCAAACCCCTTCCTTTTACAACATGACTGTGCACCAGTGCACAAAGCAAGGTTGACAGAGTCTGGTGTGGATGAACTTGACTGGCCTGCACAGAGTCCTGACCTGAACCCGATAGAAACACCTTGGGGATGAATTAGAACGGAGACCGAGAGCCAGGCCATTAGTGTGTGACCTCACCAATGCGCTTTTGGAAGAATGGCGTAAAATCCCTATAAACACACTCCACAACCTTGTGGACAGCCTTCCCAGAAGAGCTGAAGCTGTAATAGCTGCAAAAGGTCATATTGAACCCTATAGGTGGCCAAATACTTTTGGCAATATAGTGTATCTGCGGCTTGTATATGGAAGCAATTTTTGTTTTCCCTAAAATTTTGTGGGTGTGGCTTGTATACCGATCGGGAAAAAATGCAAAATGGTTATCTTCCTGCTTGGCTCTCAACAAAGGCGGTCACATTTCCCTCCCGTGCTCTAACAATATATAATAACAAGAACAACAACAGCAATAAACTAAAAAAAAACTAACAGCAGCTTAAAATTAGACAACAGCAAGTGGAATAAACCCAAAGGAGATAAAACAGAAGAGATAAAAAAGAAAGGAGGAGGAGAATGGGAGGATACGATAAAAAGAAGAGAGTAAAAATAAATGGGGTGCGTCTTGATCGAGAGCAAACATACAAACAAAAAAGGTGAACAAGGTACGCTCATTCTTCAGCGCGGGTCTAAAGAAACAAGCCAAGCCCCACAAGTTCTAAACGGGTCCACCGAGCTTAAAAAGCACTTGGCACCTCCCCAAGTCCGAGCTCATTGGGAACCTGTCCACAGCCAGCGAGGTCAGCGGCCCGCCTGTCAAAGTCATGATCCTCACATCGCTGCCTCCCTTCAGCTGGCCTGCCTGCTCTCTGCTCTTGTCACGCTGCAGCCTGCTGTGGACTCCATTAGCTCATGGCAGAGACCGGGCATGAACGCTCTATACTAGATTATAAATGCTTTATAATGTAATATCGGAAATTATCGGTATCGGTTTCATGCTCCCGATTTTCCCGGGAGACTACCGAATTTCAGTGCCTCGCCCGAAAATCTCCCGGGGCAACCAAATTTTTCCCGATTTCCACCCGGACAACAATATCGGGGGCGTGCCTTAAAGGCCTACTGAAATGAAATGTTCTTATTTAAACGGGGATAGCAGATCCATTCTATGTGTCATACTTGATCATTTGGCGATATTGCCATATTTTTGCTGAAAGGATTTAGTAGAGAACATCGACGATAAAGTTCGCAACTTTTGGTCGCTGATTAAAAAAAAAAGCCTTGCCTGTACCGGAAGTAGCGTGACGTCGCAGGTTGAAAGGCTCTTCACATTTCCCCATTGTTTACACCAGCAGCGAGAGCGATTCGGACCGAGAAAGCGACGATTACCCCATTCATTTGAGCCAGGATGAAATATTTGTGGATGAGGAACGTGAGAGTGAAGGACTAGAATGCAGTGCAGGACGTATATCTTTTTTTTCGCTCTGACCGTAACTTAGGTACAAGCTGGCTCATTGGATTCCACACTCTCTCCTTTTTCTATCGTGGATCACGGATTTGTATTTTAAACCACCTCGGATACTATATCCTCTTGAAAATGAGAGTCGAGAACGCGAAATGGACATTCACGGTGACTTTTATCTCCACGACAATACACTAGACCAGGGGTCGGCAACCCGCGGCTCCGGATCTTTGACCACTCTGATGCAGCTCAGCTGCATACTTGCCGACCCTCCCGATTTTCCCAGGAGACTTATGGATCTCGGTGCCTCTCCTAGATAACTCCCAGGGAAAATATAATCCTATTTTCACTCTAATTACTAAATTAATTGCACTGTAGTAATTGTCCTCTATAGCATTTACAAACAGCGTGCCAGCCCGGCCACATGTTGTATGTAGCTTTTCCTTGCACACATAGGAGACAGCAAAGCATACTTACTCATCAGCCACACAGCTTACACTGACGGTAACCGTATCAAACAACTTTAACACTGTTACGTTACAAATATGCGCCACACTGTGAACCCACACCAAAAAAGAATGAAAAACACATTTCTGGAGAACATCCCACCGTAACACAACATAAACACAACACAACCAATACCCAGAATCCCATGCAGCCCTAACTCTTCCGGTCTAGATTATACACCCCCCCACTACCACCAAATCCCCCCACACATCAACCCCCCCTCCGTGCGTTGGTTGAGCGGAAGAGTTAGGGCTGCATGGGATTCTGGGTATTGGTTGTGTTGTGTTTATGTTGTGTTACAGTGCAGATGTTCTCCAGAAATGTGTTTGTCATTCTTTTTTGGTGTGGGTTCAAAGTGTGGCGCATATTTGTAACGTAACAGTGTTAAAGTTGTTTTCGTACGGCTACCGTCAGTGTAAGCTGTGTGGCTGTGGAACTAGTACGCCTTGCTGTCACTTACGTGAGCTGGCTGAAACTGCATTCAACATGTGGTCGAGCATGTACAATGTTTGGGTAGGCTGTAGAGGGCGCCAAAAGCAGTGCCATCACGCCCTGATATTTGGGAGTCTCCCGGAAATAATGAGAGGGTTGGCAAGTATGACGCTATCAAGCGCCATTCATTCAAAACTCGCGGGCCGCCCTAACATCAAATTTCCACATTAAAGTGCGTGCCGGTGCGTGTGTCTGAGACCCCTGGTTAACATAGCACAAAGCATTTAAGCTTTGTATGCGGTGTTTTTCTTTTTAAATTTAACTTTTTTTTTTGTGGCTCCCATTATTTTCTTTAATTTGTGAAACTTGCCAAAATGGCTCTTTGAGTGGTAAAGGTTGCCGACCCCTGCACTAGCCCCCTTCCTCTTCATCATAGTCCTTGATCATGCGCTCAGGAAGGCAATAAATGGGCGAGAGCAGGAACTTGGCTTCACGCTGACACCGAGGAAGTCGAGTCGACAACCGGCAGTGGTCCTGACAGACCTTGACTATGCGGATGACATCAGTCTGCTCTCCAACAACGTGGAACAAGCACAAAAACTCCTACACAGGGTAGAGCTAGAGTGCGCCAAGGTTGGCCTTAGGCTAAATGCCAAGAAAACCGAGGCCATGACCTACAACGTTCCACCAGAACATCAACCTCTGATAACAGCAGGAGGCACTGTGCTGAAAGAAGTTGAGGACTTCAAAAACCTGGGTGGATGGGTCAACTCAACTGAGCAGGATTTAAAAGTGAGGAAGGCACTTGCATGGAGGGCCCTGAACGGCATGACCAGTGTATGGAACTCCAACCTCCCCCGCCAAATCAAACTCAGCTTCTTCTACGCGACAGTTGAGTCCGTTCTCCTCTATGGCAGCGAATGCTGGACCCTGAAGCCAACCCTGGAGAGGTCTCTGTATGGTTGCTACACCAGGATGCTGCGTGCAGTGCATAACATCAACAAGAGTGTGCACGTAACCAACAGAGTCCTCTACAGGGGAATACCAAGGGTGAGCGAGAAGATTGCTGTAAGGAGAATGAGACTAGCAGGACCCTGCCAAAGGCATCAGGAGCTGCCAGTCAGCAAATTGGTACCGTGGGAACCAACACATGGCATCGGTCAAGAGGACGTCCCACACTAACATACGTGGATGTACTCAAGAAGGATGCAGGAGCTCAGAGTACCAAGGAACTGGCCAAATGTATGGAGAATCGGGATGACTGGAAGCAACGATGGAAGGCTCGTCTGAGGACGACCTAGAGAGACAATACATCGGCGAAGCACTTTAGCTACGGAGCTAACGTGATAGCATCGGGCTTAAATGCAGATAGAAACAAAATAAATAAGCCCCTGACTGGAAGGATAGACAGCAGATCAACAATACTACTATCAGGAGACACCGAACCAAACTCTGGACCTGTAACTACACGGTTAATGCTGTGCCGCCTGGCGAAGCCTAGCAATGCTGTTGCTAACGACGCCATTGACGCTAACTTAGCTACGGGACCTCGACGGAGCTATGCTAAAAACATTAGCTCTCCACCTACGCCAGCCCTCATCTGCTCATCAACACCCGTGCTCACCTGCGTTCCAGCGATCGACGGCGCGACGAAGACCTTCACCCGATCATCGATGCGGTCGGCGGCTAGCGTCGGATAGCACGTCTGCTATCCAAGTCAAAGTCCTCCCGGTTGTGTTGCTGCAGCCCGCCGCTAATACACCGATCCCACCTACAACTTTCTTCTTTGCAGTCTCCATTGTTCATTAAACAAATTGCAAAAGATTCACCAACACAGATGTCCAGAATACTGTGGAATTTTGCGATGAAAACAGAGTTGTTTGTATTGGATACAATGTGTCCCAATACTTCCGTTTCAACGATTAACGTCACGCGCATACGTCATCATACATAGACGTTTTCAACCCGGAAGTTTCCCGGGAAATTTAAAAGTGCACTTTATAAGTTAACCCGGCCGTATTGGCATGTGTTGCAATGTTAAGATTTCATCATTGATATATAAACTATCAGACTGCGTGGTCGCTAGTAGTGGCTTTCAGTAGGCCTTTAAAGGCACTGCCTTTAGCGTCCTCTCCAGCCTGTCGTCACATCCACTTTTCCTCCATACAAACAGCATGTCGGCCCCTGTCACGTAATATATGCGGCTTTTAAACACACACAAGTGAATGCATCGCATACTTGGTCAACAGCCATACAGGTCACACTGACGGTGGGCCGTATAAACAACTTTAACACTGTTACAAATATGCGCCACACTGTGAACCCACACCAAACAAGAACGACAAACACATTTCGGGAGAACATCCGCACCGTAACACAACAGAACAAATACCCAGAACCAACGTTCCCTCTAAGGTGCGCACCTGTGCAATTGCCATACTTGTCAACCTTGAGACCTCCGATTCCGGGAGGTGGGCGTGGTTGGGGGTGGGGCGGGTTGGCGGGGCAGAGGTGTGGTTGGGGGCTGGGGGCGTGGTTGGGGGCGTGGTTAAGAGGGGAGGAGTATATTTACAGCTAGAATTCACCAACTCGAGTATTTCATATATATATACACTACCGTTCAAAAGTTTGGGGTCACATTAAAATGTCCTTATTTTTCAATGAAGATAACTTTAAACTAGTCTTAACTTTAAAGAAATACACTCTATACATTGCTAATGCGGTAAATGACTATTCTAGCGGCAAATGTCTGGTTTTTGGTGCAATATCTACATAGGTGTATAGAGGCCCATTTCCAGCAACTATCACTCCAGTGTTCTAATGGTACAATGTGTTTGCTCATTGGCTCAGAAGGCTAATTGATGATTAGAAAACCCTTGTGCAATCATGTTCACACATCTGAAAACAGTTTAGCTCGTTACAGAAGCTACAAAACTGACCTTCCTTTGAGCAGATTGAGTTTCTGGAGCATCACATTTGTGGGGTCAATTAAACGCTCAAAATGGCCAGAAAAAGAGAACTTTCATCTGAAACTCGACGGTCTATTTTTGTTCTTAGAAATGAAGGCTATTCCACAAAATTGTTTGGGTGACCCCAAACTTTTGAATGGTAGTGTATATATATATATATATATATATATATATATATATATATATATATATATATATATAGATATATATATATATATAGATATATATATATATATATATATATATATATATATATATATATATATATATATATATATATATATATATATATATATATATATATATATATATATATGTATGAAATACTTGACTTTCAGTGAATTCTGGCTGTATATATTTATTTTATTATACATATAAATAAAATAAATACTTGAATTTCAGTGTTCCGGAGGCTATCCAGTAGATGGCAGTATTGTTCTGTTTAAGAGTGTCACAACATTGCTGTTTACGGCAGATGAACTGCTTTACGGTAGACGAAAACGTGACTGCTGTTGTTGTGTGTTGTTACCGCGCTGGGAGGACGTTAATGAAACTGCCTAACAATAAACCCACATAAGAAACCAAGAACTCGCCCTCGATCATTCTACAGTTATAACGTCATTGGGCAGGCACGCTGTTTATATCGTGGGAAAGCGGACGTGAAAACAGACTGTCGCCGCTCTCCCCACTCAGGTCCGCATGGAGCTGGAAGGGGCGTGGCCTCCAGCTCCGGCTGAATTCCGGGAGTTTATCGGGAGAAAATTTCTTCCGGGAGGTTGTCAGGAGAGGCGCTGAATTCCGGGAGTCTCCCGGTAAAACCGGGAGAGTTGGCAACTATGGCAATTGCGCACTGCTCAAGCGTCCTCTGCGCACGGCAAATCCATGCCGCGCACAAAGTCAAATTAAAAAAATAAGCGCATAACAATTTTCGACACGACAAGAGAAAACAGTTTTCGTCATCATTGTTCAAATATTGTAACGTCTGTCGAGACGCTTTGAGGACATGAATTCCATCCGTCACTTTACTGAGCAAAACTCTTTATTGTCGGCCATAAACACATCACCAAAACATTAGTAAAAAAAAATGATATCTAGCAAAAGTGGTCACTTTCTGCAGTACAAACCAGACCGAAAGCAACTTTGTTATATCAACAGCAGCCGCTCGCTCTTTCTCACTTGCGCCAACACATGCACATATGGCACTTAGCCAGCGATGCGTTTACAGCCACACAAAAAGTCGGACAACTCCAACACCACACAAAGTGTCATTCCAGGTCGTTACACTATGATTTACCCATCAAATGTGTGCTTATTCTAGTGTAAATGTTAATCATGAAATGCTGTTAGTATATTAAATAAATACTAATAAAAATATAGGAAGTTGCAGGAATGTACACATGATCCCCTGCTTACATCTCATTGTGCAACATGTGGATGTTTTAATGGGAACTCAATGCAATGTATGAAAGGGGTACAAATTATTTCCAAAGCAGGACTTCCACCCAGACAAACAATACAAGTACACAGTTCATGAAAAACAATATTTGTTGTTACTGTCATTGTAAGTGGGCCTAAACACTTATGTTAGAAAATCTGTTCTCCAAAACTTCTAAACATGGAATTGATAAACTCGTCTCTCAACTCAACTGACAAGCTGTCGTCGGCGAGATGCACAGGTTGGGGGAGAGAACCTTCCTGTGCTGACGGGACGTCTGCTGCCGGATACATGAGTGACTCCCGGGAGAAGTGGTGAGTCCTGTGCCTGGCCGGGCTTTAGGTATCTATCTATTTGGGACTGTGATAAGAAGGCATCTGCTGAGTGAATTGAGCATCGCTCTGGTTTAATCGACAAATTCGGAAGGCGATGGCTCCCGTTCAAGGAGCCCAAAGGCTGCCAGTCGCCACTACAGCTGTGGGCACTCAGACTTTAGGAATCTCAGAGACTACTCCTTCCAAATTTTTCAACCCACTTCAACCGTTCCACCGTCCAAAAATTCCTCTTAATCAGGACAAAAAACAAAGCCATTTTTTGAACTGCAAAAATTCCCGGTTTTCCCAAAATTCCAGGAATTCCGTAATACCATTTCTCAATTAAAAATGTTACTAATTCAAGATTTCTCGACCGATTAGAAAAAATTCCAACACCAACCATTTTAGCATTTTCCAAAAAAATTCCCGCTTTTCCCCAAATTCCCAAATTTCATTGAAATTCCCATTGAAATGAATGGGACATTTTTCCAAGTTGCACAATTCCCACATTGTTCAACTTTTCAAACCATTCCGACATCGACATATTCTACTCATTCTGGACATTCAAACAATTATTTTTCCAAGTAAAAAAAAAATTCCCGGAATTCCCTGAATTACAGTTTTTTCAACCCCTTTTTTTTCTGTCGATTACTCCTTCCAAATTTTTCAACCCACTTCAACCGTTCCACCGTCAAAACGTTCCTCTTAATCAGGACAAAAAAACAAAGCCATTTTTTGAACTGCAAAAATTCCCTGTTTTCCCAGAATTCCAGGAATTCCGTAATACCATTTCTCAATTAAAAATGTTACTACTCCAAGATTTCTTGACCGATTTGAAAAAATTCCAACACCAACCATTTTAGCATTTTTCAAAAAAATTCCCGCTTTTCCCCAAATTCCAATGAAATTCCCATTGAAATGAATGGGACATTTTTCCAAGTTGCACAATTCCCACATTGTTCAACTTTTCAAACCATTCCGACATCGACATATTCTACTCATTCTGGACCTTCAAACAATTATTTTTCCAAGTAAAAAAAAATTCCCGGAATTCCCAGAATTACCGTTTTTTTCAACCCCTTTTTTCTGTCGACTACTCCTTCCACATTTTTCAACCCACTTCAACCGTTCCACCGTCAAAACATTCCTCTTAATCAGGACAAAAAACAAAGCCATTTTTTGAAATGCAAAAATTCCCAGTTTTCCCAAAATTCCAGGAATTCCGTAATACCATTTCTCAATTAAAAATGTTACTAATTCAAGATTTCTTGACCGATTTGAAAAAATTCCAACACCAACCATTTTAGCATTTTCCAAAAAAATTCCCGCTTTTCCCCAAATCCCCAAATTTCAATGAAATTCCCATTGAAATGAATGGGACATTTTTCCAAGTTGCACAATTCCCACATTGTTCAACTTTTCAAACCCTTCCAACATCGACATATTCTACTCATTCTGGACATTCAAACAATTATTTTTCCAAGTAAAAAAAAATTCCCGGAATTCCCTGAATTACAGTTTTTTTAACCCCTTTTTTTCTGTCGACTACTCCTTCCAAATTTTTCAACCCACTTCAACCGTTCCACCGTCAAAACGTTCCTCTTAATCAGGACAAAAAACAAAGCCATTTTTTGAACTGCAAAAATTCCCGGTTTACCCAAAATTCCAGGAATTCCGTAATACTATTTCTCAATTAAAAATGTTACTAATTCAAGATTTCTCGACCGATTTGAAAAAATTCCAACACAAACCATTTTAGCATTTTCCAAAAAAATTCCCGCTTTTCCCCAAATCCCCAAATTTCAATGAAATTCCCATTGAAATGAATGGGACATTTTTCCAAGTTGCACAATTCCCACATTGTTCAACTTTTCAAACCATTCCGACATCAACATATTCTACTCATTCTGGACATTCAAACAATTATTTTTCCAAGTAAAAAAAAAATTCCCGGAATTCCCAGAATTACCATTTTTTTCAACCCCTTTTTTCTGTCGACTGCACCTTCCACATTTTTCAACCGTTCCACCATCAAAACATTCCTCTTAATCAGGAAAAAAAAAACAAAGCCATTTTTTGAACTGCAAAAATTCCCGGTTTTCCCAAAACTCCAGGAATTCCGTAATACCATTTCTCAATTAAAAATGTTACTACTTCAAGATTTCTTGACCGATTAGAAAAAATTCCAACACCAACCATTTTAGCATTTTCCAAAAAAATTCCCGCTTTTCCCCAAATTCCCAAATTTCAATGAAATTCCCATTGAATGAATGGGACATTTTTCCAAGTTGCACAATTCCCACATTGTTCAACTTTACAAACCATTCCGACATCGACATATTCTACTCATTCTGGACATTCAAACAATTATTTTTCCAAGTAAAATAAATTTCCCGGAATTCCCTGAATTACAGTTTTTTCAACCCCTTTTTTTCTGTCGACTACTCCTTCCAAATTTTTCAACCCACTTCAACCGTTCCACCGTCAAAACATTCCTCTTAATCAGGACAAAAAACGAAGCCATTTTTGAACTGCAAAAATTCCCGGTTTTCCCAAAATTCCAGGAATTCCGTAATACCATTTCTCAATTAAAAATGTTACTACTTCAAGATTTCTTGACCGATTTGAAAAAATTCCAACACCAACCATTTTAACATTTTCCCCAAAATTTCCCGCTTTTCCCCAAATTTCAATGAAATTCCCATTGAAATGAATGGGACATTTTTCCAAGTTGCACAATTCCCACATTGTTCAACTTTTCAAACCATTCCGACATCGACATATTCTACTCATTCTGGACATTCAAACAATTATTTTTCCAAGTAAAAAAAAAATTCCCGGAATTCCCTGAATTACAGTTTTTTCAACCCCTTTTTTTCTGTCGACTACTCTTTCCAAATTTTTCAACCCACTTCAACCATTCCACCGTCAAAACATTCCTCTTAATCAGGACAAAAAACGAAGCAATTTTTGAACTGCAAAAATTCCCGGTTTTCCCAAAATTCCAGGAATTCCGTAATACCATTTCTCAATTAAAAATGTTACTACTTCAAGATTTGTTGACCGATTTGAAAAAATTCCAACACCAACCATTTTAGCATTTTCCAAAAAATTTCCCGCTTTTCCCCAAATTCCCAAATTTCAATAAAATTCCCATTGAAATGAATGGGACATTTCTCCAAGTTGCACAATTCCCACATTGTTCAACCTATTCAAACCATTCCGACATCGACATATTCTACTCATTCTGGACATTCAAACAATTATTTTTCCAAGTAAAAAAAAATTCCCGGAATTCCCAGAATTACCGTTTTTTTCAACCCCTTTTTTCTGACGACTACTCCTTCTACATTTTTCAACCGTTCCACCGTCAAAACATTCCTCTTAATCAGGAGAAAAAACAAAGCCATTTTTTGAACTGCAAAAATTCCTGGTTTTCCCAAAATTCCAGGAATTCAGTAGTACCATTTCTCAATTAAAAATGTTACTACTTCAAGATTTCGCCACACCTCGTGGGTGTGAGACAATCATTGGTACTTTAACTTTACCTTTAATTTCTCGACCGACTTGAAAAATTCCAACGCCAACCATTTTAGCATTTTCAAAAAAATTCCCGCTTTTCCCCAAATTCCAATGAAATTCCCCATTGAAATGAATGGGACATTTTCCCAAGTTGCACAATTCCCACATTGTTCAACCTATTCAAACCATTCCGACATCGACACATTCCACTCTTCATGAAAATTCAAACTAACACTTTCCCAAGTTCCAAACCAAATTCCGTTTTTTTATGGAAATTCAAACTCTTCAACATTCAAACCCTTCAAACTATTCTTACATTCATATACATTCTGTAAGTCTTTGCTGTCGTCCAGAATTCTGTTTTTGTTTACTTTGTAGCCAGTTCACTTTTGGTTTCGTTTTGCATTGCCATCCCTATGCTTCAATGCCCTTTCTTTGCAGCACTCGCCTTTTGTTGAGTTTTCATTTATGCATTGAATACATTTTTACCTGCACACTGTCTCCCACTGTTATCTGCATATAGGGATCTCACGACAAACAAAAGCATATTTTTTCAACCTTGTATTAGTGTTGTAGAATATTGGTTGGGAAAGGACCAAAATTCAATGGTCAAATCAACGTCAGAACCAGAAAAACATGTTGTTTCAATGTTGTATTTCATTACACCCTCTTTAACTTTGTTCATTACACCCTTTTTAACTTTGTTCATTACACCCTTTTTAACTTTGTTCATTACACAATTTTTAGATTTGTTCATTACACCCTTTTTAACTTTGTTCATTACACCCTTTTGAACTTTGTTCATTACACCCTTTTGAACTTTGTTCATTACACCCTTTTGAACTTTGTTCATTACACCCTTTTTAAATTTGTTCATTACACCATTTTTAACTTTGTTCATTACACCCTTTTTAACTTTGTTCTTTACACCCTTTTTAACTTTGTTCATTATACCCTTTTGAACTTTGTTCATTACACCCTTTTTAAATTTGTTCATTACACCCTTTTGAACTTTGTTCATTACACCCTTTTTAAATTTGTTCATTACACAATTTTTAACTTTGTTCATTACACCCTTTTTAACTTTGTTCATTATACCCTTTTTAACTTTGTTCATTATACCCTTTTTAACTTTGTTCATTACACCCTTTTTAACTTTGTTCATTACACCCTTTTTAACTTTGTTCATTACACCTTTTTAACTTTGTTCATTATACCCTTTTTAACTTTGTTCATTACACCATTTTTAACTTTGTTCAATACACCCTTTTTAACTTTGTTCATTACACCCTTTTTAACTTTGTTCATTAGACCCTTTTTAAATGTGTTCATTACACCCTTTTGAACTTTGTTCATTACACCCTTTTTAACTTTGTTCATTAAACCCTTTTTAACTTTGTTCATTATACCCTTTTTAACTTTGTTCATTACACCCTTTTTAACTTTGTTCATTACACCCTTTTTAACTTTGTTCATTACACCCTTTTTAAATTTGTTCATTACACCCTTTTGAACTTTGTTCATTACACCCTTTTTAAATTTGTTCATTACACCCTTTATAACTTTGTTCATTATACCCTTTTTAACTTTGTTCACTACACCCTTTTTAACTTTGTTCAATACACCCTTTTTAACTTTGTTCATTACATTCAATGTTGTATTTGTACAATGTATGCAACAAAATACTAAACAGCAACCAATAAATTGACTAGCCACACCATCTGCCATGTAAAGACTTGGACTTGCAACTAAATGTCATACTTGCAAATGAGACTCCGAAATGTTATAATACGACAATACACAGGAACTGCACAGCAGATATCATAATCAACTTACTTTTAAATGTTAAAGTAAAAACAATCATTTTATAATCAATTTATTTACACACACAGAAGTACCCAAAATTGGTACTTGTATCGATTCCCAGGTACCAGGAGTTGCTAACGGATCGGTTCAAATGAAAACGGTACCCATCTATTGAGTACTGGTATCCATGCCCGGGTATCAGTAAAGGTACGTATCCCTGGCAAGGTTCAGAAAGAAAAACTTTAGCTGCAATCTTAAGACCAACCGAACTCCATTCCACGCAGAAATGCAATGAGTTTGCATTCTTTTATACTGATAAGATTGAAGGCATCAGACGCACCATCAATATCTCAAGTAAAAAAGTTGGATCACCACCCCATTTAGGCAAAAGTAACACAGCAATGATGGCAAGCTTTAATGCCATAGACTCTAAAACTCTAGTGGAAACGGTGACAGCTCTAAAGTCATCCACCTGCTGCCTTGATGTTTTACCTACCAACTTCTTTAAGAATGTTTTTGACTGCCTATCAACAGACGTCTTGCAAATAGTTAATAATTCCATTCAATCGGGCAATTTCCCGAAGGCTTTCAAAACTGCAGTCATTAAACCTCTTCTAAAAAAGCAGAGCCTAGATGCCTCTGTTATCAACAACTACAGACCAATTTCAAATCTACCATTCATAAGTAAAATCATTGAGAAAGTTGTCCTCCAACAACTAAATCACTTCTTGGCTGTCACAACAACTTCCAGTCAGGATTTCGACCTCTTCATAGCACAGAGACGGCCCTTCTTAAAGTTCTCTGGCAAAACTTCACTATTAATGCTTTTGGACCTCAGTGCTGCATTTGACACTGTCGACCACTCAATACTTTTGGACAGGTTGGAAAACTGGATGGGGATCTCAGGCACCGTTTTAAGCTGGTTCAAGTCATATCTACAAGATAGGAACTATTTTGTTTCCATTGGTGACTTTGTATCAGAACCAACCAACGTAACGTGTGGAGTCCCCCAAGGTTCAATCTTGGGGCCGACTTTATTTAACATCTATATGCTCCCACTAGGACAAATCATGCAAAATAATAACATTGACCATCATTGCTATGCCGATGACACCCAAATCTATGTAGCGCTATCACCAAATGACTATCGCCCCATAGATCTTCTGTGCCAGTGCATTGAGCAAGTCAAACACTGGATGTGCCAACATTTCCTACAACTAAATGAAGATAAAACTGAGATAATTGTTTTTGGTGCTAAAAAAGAAAGGTTTAAAGTCGTCCAACACCTTCAATCACTGTCCCTGAAAACCTCAAATAAAGCCAGAAATCTTGGGGTTATTTTATATTCGGATTTACATTTCGACAGTCACATCAAATCAGTAACAAAATCGGCCTACTATCCATCCATCTTCAACCGCTTATCCGGAATCGGGTCGCGGGGACAGCAGCTCCAGCAAAGAACCCCTAGACTTCCCTCTCCAGAGCAACATTTGCGACTTCCTCCTGGGGAATCCCGAAGCGTTCCCAGGCCAGAGAGGAGATGTAATCCCCCCATCTGGTCCTTGGCCTGCCGCGGGGCCTCCTCCCAGTGGGACGTGCAACGAGGACCTCCCTAGGGAGACGCTCGTGAGGCATCCGCACGAGATGCCCGAACCACCTAAGCTGGCTCCTTTCCAAGCGAAGGAGCAGCGGCTCTACTCCGAGTCTCTCTCAGGTGACTGCACTTCTCACCCTATCTCTAAGGGAGATGCCAGCCACCCTTCTGAGGAAACTCATTTCGGCCGCTTGTATCCGCGATCTTATTCTTTCGGTCATTACCCACACTTCATGACCATAGGTGAGAGTAGGAATGTAGATAGCTCGGTAGACCGAGAGCTTTGCCTTCTGGCTCAGCTCCCGTTTCGTCACAATAGTGCGGCAGAGAGACTGCAATACTGCCCCAGCTGCTACGATTCTCCGGCTGATTTCCTTCTCCATCTTTCCCTCACTCGTGAACAAGACCCCGAGATACTTAAACTCCTCCACCTGGGACAGAGTCCTGTCCCCTACCCGGACTGTACAAACCATCGGTTTCCTGCTGAGAACCATGGCCTCAGATTTGGAGATGATGATCCTCATTCCAGCAGCTGAACACTCGGCTGCGAACCGATCCAGTGAGAGCTGAAGGTCACGAACCGAAGGTGCCATCAGGACCACATCATCTGCAAACAGCAGTGACGCAACCTTTAGCCCCCCGAGACGTATACCCTCTCCGCCATGGCCACGACTCCGCCTAGAAATCCTGTCCATGAAAATCACAAACAGGATAGGTGACAGAGCGCAGCCCTGGCGGAGACCAACCCCCACTGGAAACGGATCCGACTTACATCCAAGCACCCGGACACAACTCTCGCTTTGGTTGTACAGAGATTGGATGGCCCTCAACAGGGTTCCCCTCACTCCGTACTCCCTCAGCACCTCCCACGAGATCTCCCGAGGGACGCGGTCATACGCCTTCTCCAAATCCACAAAACACATGTAGACTGGATAGGCATACTCCCAGGCCCTCTCCAGGATTCCCGCAAGCATAAAGAGTTGGTCAGTTGTTCCACGACCAGGACGGAATCCACATTGCTCCTCTTGAATCTGAGGTTCGACTATCGGCCGGACCCTCCTTTCCAGTACCTTGGCGTAAACTTTCCCAGGGAGGCTGAGTAGTGTGCTGAGTAGGGCTGATATGCTCCCACTATATAAGCCCTCTAGATCACTAAGATCTTCTGAGAGCAATCTGTTAGCGGTTCCAAGAGTAAACTCCAATCAAGGGAGAGCATCATTCAGTCACTATGCAACAAATAGCTGGAATAAACTTCCTGAAGATGTCAGACTCTCCCCAACTCTCACTACTTTTAAAACTAGACTGAAGACTTTTATGTTCACCTTAGCTTTAAGCTAAATCTTTTAATCTTTTAACTTTTAACGTCTGCACTGTTTTTATTTTTATTGTCTGCATTTTAATTTTGCTTTTATTTTCTTTCATTTCACTTTGTTGTCTGTGAAGCACTTTGAGTCTGCCTTGTGTATGAAAAGCGCTATACAAATAAAGTTGCCTTGCCTTGCCTTAAGGGGGAAAGTGGTTTTAAAGACAAGAGTCACAGCTTGAAAACAAACTGAACAGGTTGTGCTGACCTGCAGAACTCTACCTGTTTTCCCAGAACCTGAGACTCCAACACAAACATGTCCCGCTGGAAGGCAGCACGCAGGTTTTATCGCACAAGACGGTAATTTGTAGGGGACGAGGCTGCTGGGGATAAATAGAATACAGGACCTCGACCGAGCAGTTCCTCAATCATGCTCATTCCATTTCTGCAGATTAATAACTACTCCTAATTAGTTTTTGAGAGTCAGAACAATTTCTAATCCAATTCCCATAGTTTGACGATTAGTCTTCCTTTCAGCTGCCGGGCTCAATCAATTCTCCACGGCTGCTTCCAAGACTTGCTTCTTGCAGAGTTTTGGAGAATGAAGAATTAGTCAAGACTATGGGCTACGTGAATAAATCACGAGTGTCGGAGGTAGAGACGGGCGGCCACGTGACGGACAACAGAGTGACAAAACACGCAATTTGGTGCCGCAAAGATGGCGGCGGCGATGCAAGGTCCTGCAGAAGTGTTCAATGATGTCGCAAGCGGGGGAATGAAAAGGCCGCAGCTTGTGACTCACACGTTGTTCATGCATTGAGTGAACCCTCCTGTGCTGCACAGAAACATTTCTACTTGTCTGCACTTATTCATTTCCTTTCTGTGGCATTCGAGTTCACTGCCTTTCTTTGAGTTGTTACTCGTCTGGCCTCTCCCAGCAGGCACAAGACTTTGATACAACGTTGATTGTGCGTACGTGTCCTTTAAAAGTCACTTTGAAACAACGCTGCAAAATAGTCGTATTTGTACATTGAGAGGACGTTGAGGTCTAACGTTGGATCCACGTTGTTGGTTGGGGAATGACCAAATTTCAAGGGTCAAATCAACGTCAGAACACAACATTGATTAAACGTTGTCAAAAGGCATGTTGTTTCAACGTTGTTTGTGTTGTAGAATATTGGTTCGAAAATTACCACATTTCAAGGGTAAAATCAACGTCAGAATCCAACATTGATTAAACGTCGTCAAGAAGCATGTTGTTTCAACGTTGTATTTGTGTTGTAGAATATTGGTTGGGAGATGACCAAATTTCAAGGGTCAAATCAACGTCACAACTTGACATTGATTAAACGTTGTCAAAAATCGTGTTGTCTGTGTTGTAGAATATTGATTGGGAAATGACCAAATTTCAATGGTCAAATCAACGACAGAATCCAACATTGATTAAACGTTGTCAAAAAGCATGTTGTTTCAACGTTGTTTGTGTTGTAGAATATTGGTTGGGAAATGACCAATATTCAATGGTCGAATCTACGTCAGAACCCAACATTGATTGAACATCAAAAATCATGTTGTTTCAATGTTGTTTGAGTTGTAGAATATTGGTTGAAAAATGACCAAAATTCAATGGTCAAATCAACGTCAGGATTTGACTTTGTTTAAACGTTGTCAGAAATCATGTTGTTTGTGTTGTAGAATATTGGTTGGTAGATGACCAAAATTCAATGGTCAAATCAACGTCAGAACCCGACATTCATTAAACTTCAACAAAAAACATATTGTTTTGACGTTGTATTTGTGTTGTCGAATATTGGTTCGAAAATGACCAAATTTCAATGGTCAAATCAACGTCACAACCCAACATTGATTAAACGTCGTCAAAAAGCATGTTGTTTCAACGTTGTATTTGTGTTGTAGAATATTGGTTGGGAGATGACCAAATTTCAAGGGTCAAATCAACGTCAGAACACAACATTGATTAAACGTTGTCAAAAAGCATGTCGTTTCAATGTTTTGTGTTGTAGAATATTGGTTGGGAAATTGCCAAAATTAAATGGTCAAATCAACGTCAGAACCCAACATTGATTAAACGTCGTCAAAAAGCATGTTGTTTCAATGTTGTATTTGTGTTGTAGAATATTGGTTGGGAAATGACCAAAATTCAATGGTCAAATCAATGTTACAACCAAACATTGAATAAACGTCGTCAAAAAGCATGTTGTTTCAACGTTGTTTGAGTTGTAGAATATTGGTTCGAAAATTACCACATTTCAAGGGTAAAATCAACGTCAGAACACAACATTGATTAAACGTCGTCAAAAATCATGTTGTTTCAACATTGTATTTGTGTTGTAGAATATTGGTTGAAAAATGACCAAAATTCAATGGTCAAATCAACGTCACAACTTGACTTTGTTTAAACGTCGTCAAAAAGCATGTTGTTTCAACGTTGTATTTGTGTTGTAGAATATTGGTTGGGAAATGACCAAAATTCAATGGTCAAATCAACATCACAATTTGACTTTGTTTAAACGTTGTCAGAAATCATGTTGATTGTGTTGTCGAATATTGGTTGGGAAATGACCAACATTCAATGGTCGAATCAATGTCAGAACCCAACATTGATTGAACGTCAAACATCATGTTGTTTCAATGTTGTTTGAGTTGTATAATATTGGTTGGGAAATGACCAAAATTCAATGGTCAAATCAACATCACAACTTGACTTTGTTTAAACGTTGTCAGAAATCATGTTGATTGTGTTGTAGAATATTGGTTGGGAAATGACCAAAATTCAATGGTCAAATCAACGTCAGAACCTGACATTGATTAAACTTTAACAAAAAACATATTGTTTTGACGTTGTATTTGTGTTGTAGAATATTGGTTCGAAAATTACTAAATTTCAAGAGTCAAATCAACGTCAGAACCCAACATTGATTAAACGTAGTCAAAAAGCATGTTGTTTCAACGTTGTTTGTGTTGTAGAATATTGGTTGGGAGATGACCAAATTTCAAGGATCAAATCAACGTCAGAACCTGACATTGATTAAATGTCATCAAAAATCTTGTTGTTTTAATGTTGTTTGTGTTGTACAATATTGGTTGAAAAATTACCAAAATTCAATGGTCGAATCAACGTCACAACTTGACTTTGTTTAAACGTTGTCAAAAAGCATGTTGTTTCAACGTTGTATTTGTGTTGTAGAATATTGGTTGGAAAATGACCAACATTCAATGGTCAAATCAACATCAGAACCCAACATTGATTAAACATCAAAAATCATGTTGTTTCAATGTTGTTTGAGTTGTAGAATATTGGTTGAAAAATGACCAAAATTCAATGGTCAAATCAACATCACAACCTGACATTGATTAAACGTTGTCGAAAAACATATTGTTTTGACGTTGTATTTGTGTTGTAGAATATTGGTTCGAAAATGACCAAATTTCAAAAGTCAAATTCACGTCAGAACCCAACATTGATTAAAAGTCATCAAAAGGCATGTTGTTTCAACGTTGTATTTGTGTTGTAGAATATTGGTCGGAAAATGACCAACATTCAATGGTCAAATCAATGTCAGAACCCAACATTGATTAAACGTCAAAAAGCATGTTGTTTCAATGTTGTTTGAGTTGTAGAATATTGGTTGAAAAATGACCAAAATTCAATGGTCAAATCAACGTCACAACCTGACATTGATTAAACGTTGTCAAAAAGCATGTTGTTTCAACGTTGTATTTGTGTTGTAGAATATTGGTTCGAAAATGACCAAAATTCAATGGTCAAATCAACGTCAGAACCCAACATTGATTAAACGTCATCAAAAAGCATGTTGTTTCAACGTTGTATTTGTGTTGTAGAATATTGGTCGGGAAATGACCAAAATTCAATGGTCAAATCAACGTCAGAATCCAACATTGATTAAAAGTCGTCAAAAAGCATGTTGTTTCAACGTTGTATTTGTGTTGTAGAATATTGGTTCGAAAATTACCAAATTTCAATGGTCAAATCAACGTCAGAACCTGACATTGATTAAACGTCATCAAAAATCATGTTATTTCAACGCTGTATTTGTGTTGTAGAATATTGGTTGAAAAATTACCAAAATTAAATGGTGGTATCTACGTCACAACTTGACTTTGTTCAAACATTGTCAAAAAGCATGTTGTTTCAATGTTGTATTTGTTGTAGAATATTGGTTGGGAAATTGCCAAAATTAAATGGTCAAATCAACGTCAGAATCCAACATTGATTAAACGTCGTCAAAAAGCATGTTGTTTCAACGTTGTATTTGTGTTGTAGAATATTGGTTGCAAAATGACCAAAATTCAATGGTCAAATCAACGTCAGAATCCAACATTGATTAAACGTCGTCAAAAAGCATGTTGTTTGAACATTGTATTTGTGTTGTAGAAATATTGGTTGGGAAATGACCAAATTTCAAGGGTCTATTCAACGTCAGAACCCAACATTGATTAAACGTCGTCAAAAAGCATGTTGTTTCAATGTTGTATTTGTGTTGTAGAATATTGGCTGAAAAATGACTAAAATTAAATGGTCAAATCAACTTGACTTTGATTAAACGTTGTCAAAAAGCATGTTTCAACATTGTATTTGTGTTGTATAATATTGGTTGGGAAATGACCAACATTCAATGGTCAAATCAACGTCAGAACCTGACATTGATTAAACGTTGTCAAAAATCATGTTGTTTGTGTTGTAGAATATTGGTTGGGAAATGACCATAATTCAATGGTCAAATCAACGTCACAACTTGACTTTGATTAAAGGTTGTCATAAAGCATGTTGTTTCAATGTTATGTTTGAGTTGCTAACGTCAGGATCTAATTCAACAAGTTGTCAACGTTGTTTCAATGTCTTGTGCCTGCCAGCATCATCACTTCCTGCTTCATAGACTAGCAGGCCAGCATCATCACTTCCTGCTTCATAGACTAGCAGGCCAGCATCATCACTTCCTGCTTCATAGACTAGCAGGCCAGCATCATCACTTCCTGCTTCATAGACTAGCAGGCCAGAATCATCACTTCCTGCTTCATAGACTAGCAGGCCAGCATCATCACTTCCTGCTTCATAGACTAGCAGGCCAGCATCATCACTTCCTGCTTCATAGACTAGCAGGCCAGCATCATCACTTCCTGCTTCATAGACTAGCAGGCCAGCATCATCACTTCCTACTTCATAGACTAGCAGGCCAGCATCATCACTTCCTGCTTCATAGACTAGCAGGCCAGCATCATCACTTCCTGCTTCATAGACTAGCAGGCCAGCATCATCACTTCCTGCTTCATAGACTAGCAGGCCAGCATCATCACTTCCTGCTTCATAGACTACAGGCCAGCATCATCACTTCCTGCTTCATAGACTCGCAGGCCAGAATCATCACTTCCTGCTTCATAGACTCGCAGGCCAGCATCATCACTTCCTGCTTCATAGACTAGCAGGCCAGCATCATCACTTCCTGCTTCATAGACTAGCAGGCCAGCATCATCACTTCCTGCTTCATAGACTAGCAGGCCAGCATCATCACTTCCTGCTTCATAGACCAGCAGGCCAGCATCATCACTTCCTGCTTCATAGGCTAGCAGGCCATCATCATCACTTCCTGCTTCATAGACCAGCAGGCCAGCATCATCACTTCCTGCTTCATAGACTAGCAGGCCAGCATCATCACTTCCTGCTTCATAGACTAGCAGGCCAGCATCATCACTTCCTGCTTCATAGACTAGCAGGCCATAATCATCACTTCCTGCTTCATAGACTAGCACGCCAGCATCATCACTTCCTGCTTCATAGACTAGCAGGCCAGCATCATCACTTCCTGCTTCATAGACTAGCAGGCCAGTGTAGTAGAATTTCTGACCTTTTGACCTATATTTCTTGTCTTTTAAGAATGTCCGCTCATTTTCAATACTCTTGTATTTTGTGCCATTGAATGGACCAGTTGTGGGACAAAAGTGAATATTGAGTCGTGCCAACCTGTCTACAGAATTCGAGTTGTTATGGAACAGATAGGAAAAGCAAAACAAGACATTGACGCATTTGATAAGGAACGATGACGCACAACAGACATATAAATGAATGGCAGAAGACCGGAACTCGGGGGTGATTTTGGCTGGTGTGTGTCTTGTGTGCTCTGGAGTACATTGTGTCTGCTTGCACGGACAACTTAATTCAACCTGCACTTCTGATAATGGGTAAATAAATTTGTTGTACTAAACTACTTTTGTTGCTTGCTTAAGCTTCGGACAATCCACTACACAAATTGGCGTCACGAACTAGGATGGTCCAGAACTCTGCAAGTCAATATCCGCTCCCGGCTTCTCTCTCAGGCAGACAACGCTTGCACGTGCGCATCTAATAAAAGGTAAGCTATTTTGCTTATTGTGTAAAAGTTGTCTGTCTGAAGAGAAACGGGATCGGTAAGATGAAAACTGAAATTTTTTTTCATAAAAGATAGGTTTAGTCAGGTTCTCCAAAAACAACCTGGACTGGGGTAAATTATGGTTGGATTGAGTTGTTTTATATGTGATCATTTGTCTGTGTGTTTGTTGAATATTTGTGATTTCTTGTTTTTAACATTAGGGGATTGTTGATAGAATTTTGGTGGTTTGGAGTGTAGAAGCACAGACGATGTGAGACGAAAATGTTCTTTTAACCTCTTCATCCTCTGTCGTTGCTGGCAGAGGATGCTTCTTTCTGCAAGTGCATCAGAATTAGCCAGAGTTGGACAAAGATAAATTTAAGGCAAGGGTTGCTAACTGGTGGCACATTTGGCCCATATAAAATTGATACGTCTGTGAAAGTGCGAGACACCTGTCTATGTGGAAACTGCAGCGGTCCCTAGTCCTTGTGACTCAGCGTGTAAAAAAGCCTCATATTAGGTGACCATTCAGTGACTCCGGTAAAGGAGATCAACTGAGCCAAGTTGTCACGAATCTGTTTAATGGCTGCAGAATAGACAGGTGGCGTCTCGGGCTCCATATGGTAGAGCTTTGGTGAAACTTGGTGAAACTGTATGGGACTGACCAGACACGATGTCTGTAGGATGCTGGGTGATTCCTGGTGGTCCTATGGCGCCTTAGAGGCCGGTGATCCGTGTTGGTCAGTTTGATAACGCAGGTGCTGCTCCAATGAAACGGGTTAATCGCCGTTTTATGAGCAATGATGGAACCTGGTTTTTGTGATATGAGACGGCCGATTCCACAAAAGCACGCGTGCATTAGTTGTTTATATTGGTCCGGACCAGGGGGGAGTGGTTTGTGGGATAAAAATGTGTGTGTTTTTTAAATTTATATATATATATATATCTGCGTATTTTAATAACTTTTGTGTAGCACCTGGTTTCTTGTCTGGTTTAATCCCCCCCTTCCTTCCCCCCCCTCGCAACCTCCCCTCACGCTTTTTTCACAGCCCCGCTATCTGTAAAAGTCTGGAAATTGTCTAAAATGTGTGTGCGTGTGAGAAAGTAGACAAAGTTTATGTACAGAAAACATATGAGTGAATGATTTATCCATTTAATTATCTTATTCCGCTCTCGGAGGTTGGATCGCGGGGGCAGCAGCCTAAGCAGGGAAGTCCAGAATACCCTCCTTAAACTTGACTATTTGTCCATCTAAGAGTGAATGATAAATGTTGTTCTTATTATTAAGGTTCTGATATGATACAGCTGTGCTTCTGGATGAGAAAAATAGTTGTCTATTGCATTTACTTTTAACTGTGCTGGTAAATTCTCTGTGTGTGAGTGACTGTGTGACGCATATAAAAATAAAAAAGAAAAAAAAAGAAAAAAAAAGAAAAAAAAAAGCTGGGAGACATTTTGAGATAAGAGTGTGTGCGTGTGACGAGGCTGTGTGAGTGACAGCTGCGTGAGGCATTGGTTCGAAGAGGAGTGACACTGATAGCATTGAGCTAGGTTAGCATTGTGTTAGCATAGCATTGAGCTAGGTTAGCATTGAGCTAGGATAGCATTGAGCTAGGTTAGCATTGTGTTAGCAAAAGTTTGCTTACTGAGGCATAGTAAGGCTAAGTTAGCATCTAGCTTGGCATTACTAAGTGTGGTTGAACAGTTATTCTCGGTCTGTAGAGTGTGCTAGTAGTAGGTGCTTGCTAAGTCCAGTAAAATAATAGATATATGGAAAATTACACGTTTAAATATCAATCAATAAATACGGATTGTGGGACATTGAAACATTGTTTAATTCATCATTCATTTATATGTCTAGTATACTTTTTTTTTGGTACAGCTTGCTGCTTATCTGATCCATCCAGTTTCTGTGTGGAAGTTGAGACAAACACACACGCACAAACATCATAGATTAGGACACATTGTAACTTTGAATTAATAGTTATACAACAAATAAATTAATAATATTGAATTTAAATTTGAGAAAGATAAATTGATTATACATTGACATTTTAATTTTTTTTTAGGAATAAACACACAATAAAATAAAAGTTAAATGTTTTTTCTAATACATCTAAGGGCATCTGTGAAACATAGAGTCTGAAGAAGTACAGATAAGAGCCACTCAGCGCCATTGTCAAAACAAAACGTAGAGAAGCGTTAAACAAATTCTAATCAGAAGGAAGACAGACCAAAATATGAGAACTTAAGTAAACAGACAGCAAGTAAACCAGAAATAATAATGTAAATAAATAACAAAGAAAGCAAATTTTTATGTGACATTGGTGCATGTACAATTACAAATAGAGAATAAAACTAAATGGAAATAACTGTCTGCAAGATGAGCATGACGTCATGAATTGTGCTCGGGTTAGTAATAGATAGATAGATAGACAGATAAAACGTTATTGATTCCTTCAGGAGAGTTCCCTTTGGAAGAAGAACTAAAAAGTAAACAGTAACTAATAAGGGTATAAATGGAAACAAAATAGATTCTATTAAAAGAGAAACTAGGCATTAACGACCATGATATAAAAAAGTATTGCACTGTTATTGTTTTGCATTCCCTGTCATCCTAGCCCCCCAAAGAGGAGTTGTACAGTGTAATGATGTATGAGACAAAGGATTTTTTATAGGCTAAACCAGTAGTTCTCAAAGGAGGGTATGGTGTTTCCGCTCGGACAAAAAAGGGAGGTACTTGAAGGTATGCCAAGGGGTACCTGAGATTTTAAATATTTTAAAATAGCGACAATTCAAAATCCTTTATAAATATAATTATAGAAGAATAATTCTTCAACAAAATAAATATTTAGAATTAAGTTCACGAGCCCAGATGGATCTCTATTGCAATATCCAAAGAAGGTTGATGAATGATTATATGTATAGAAATCTTTATTATAATTTAATCACTATTTAATTTTTAAAACGTTTTAGTTATTCTTATTTTTTTGGTTGTCCAAATAAGTCCAGTAAGACCACAACAAATGAGCAATATGGTGCACTGTTATATAATTTAATAAATCAGAAAATAATGACATTATGCTGTATTTTATTTCTTTAATTTACTGGGAAAAAAAGGTTGAAAACCACTGCCCTAAATCATATCTAAAGCTAAAATTATTTTATAAGACTGATTATTTTGGATTCGTAAATAGTATGCTGTTGATTGTGGTTAGCTGCAAGTTTGTTTATTTGTTTGTTTAGTTATTTGAGTGAAAGGGGAAGAAATCAATAGGAATAATTACATGCAAAATGGAATAAAACTATGAGTGCGATAGATAATGAATGAATAGATTAAATAAGTTTATTTTGGTCATGTAATCAACCATCAACCAATTTGTGTGAGCAGTTTAACAGTAAATTAGACATATTAACAATCATACACATTTACAAACAGAAAAGAAAAGAAAAAAGAATGACCGAAAAAAAAAAAAAAAGAATAGGCGGAAGCCAAAGCTTATATTGGCCTATGATATACAATTACTGAACATTAAATTACCTGGAACATCAACGTTAAAAGATGAAAGTAATTGTTACTATATTGCATAATGTTAAAAAACTTTACTTTTCAAGGGTCTCTTAAACCATAACAAAAAACTACATGTGTTCAGCTCATCACTGAGGATGGTACATCATTTAACTCCTAAAACTGAAATACATTTGTGTTTTTATTTTATTTTACTTGACCTATTTCAAAAATCAATATCCCCCATAAATGATAGTTTTCTCCTCATAATGTAAACAAGCTAAGAATACAAACTGGAAGGCTGTTCTTTACTTGGAAACATAATTGCCATTGTTTTAAAATTAAATTATCTGAACATTTAACACATTATGACTTAAAAAATGGATTGATATGATCATAATAATAATGCTTTGTGTAATATTGAAATGAGCCTTTTAAGTTTAAGTATTGGGTCTATAATTCTTCTATAAACATTTCCCCAAACTTCAAAACAATATTACATATGGAAAAATAAATGAATAATATAACATGTGCAGACATTTCTTATTCAGCATGTGTTTAACTTTATACCGAATAGCAATGGATTTGGATATTTTTCTTTAATATGTTCAATATGTGGCTTCCAACATATTAATGATCAATTACTATTCTCAAGAATGTAGTTCATATACTCTGTCAATTTCCACTTGATTTAACTTTAATTTTTGTTTCACAATTTGACTTTGCACCCTGGACAGGTCGCCACCTCATCAAAGGGCCAACACAGATAGATAGACAGACAACATTCACACACTAGGGCAAATTTAGTCTTATTAATTACTACATATTGAGATCTATTACTTAAAATAACTACTTAACCACTGTTGTGAAATACCTTTCTAATTTATGGGAGTATTGGGATAGGATTGAGGAAGATGTCTGCTGTGGTGGTGGTTAGTTTGGAAATTAATTTAATAAAAGTAACTTTAAAGTGCAGTCTGACATTTTAGTTTGGAGTAATTTATATTTTTATTTACACATTTCAGTACACCATACTTCTGGATGTTGAGCTAGAAGAGGATAATGGCATGACAGAATAAAGTTAGAATTAAAGTTGGGGTGCCAGTGATTGTCACACACACACTGGGTGTGGTGGAATTTGTCCTCTGCATTTGGCCCATCCCCCGTGATTGCCCCTGGGAGGTGGGGGAATCATGTTTGGTGATTTGGCTCCCAAATTTTTTGTAGTCTTTGGTGTGACTCGACCGGGGTTTTGAACTTGCGACCTGCCGATCTCAGGGCGGACACTCTAACCACTAGGCCACTGAGATGAAGGAGGCAAACCAAATCTCAACAGCTTTCAGTTAGCTATACATTTTGAGAGTATAATGCGAATAACTATAACTTTACAACTTTTTGCTGTGAATAGTGTTGAATAATAATTACAAGTAACAGCCTACATTAATAATTAGAATAAGAGCCGATATGTAAAGTTAAAAAAAAAAAAAAAAAAAAAAAAAAAAAAAAAAAAAAAAAAAAAAAAAAAAAAGAGGAGAAGTGTGATTAGGGCTGGCGTTTAGAGCATGGCCTTGTATGTTTGTTGTGAATAGGTTAGATAACCAGTCGGAGACAGACAAGGCAAGGACAAGACTCAAAGTGCTTCACAGACAACAAAGGGAAATGAAAGAAAATAAAAGCAAAATTAAAATGCAGACAATAAAAATAAACACAGTGCGGACGTTAAAAGTTAAAAGATTAAAAGATTTAGCTGAAAGATAAGGAGAGACGTGAATAAAAACATTCCTTTGTTTTGGAGAGTATCACGCACAGCGGGAGGTCAGAGTGCAAGCATGACAGCTTGCTCGCGCCTACTGATAGACAAATGATAGTTTAAATTAACTTATACATAATCTTTAAGTGAATTAAAAGGGTATTTAAATACACATGAAGTAGTACGTATAATCTTTGAATTAAGGTTATTGATTAGCAATTAATGGGATAGTTAAGACTGTAATTAAAAAAAAAAAAAAAAAACGTGATATGCAAAATTGAACTAACCGAGAGGATATGAAAACGATGGGTGTACATGTTTTGAGTTCCAAATTCTGGAGGAAAAAACCTCAACAAAACGTAAAACCATTCAGACGGACTTGGGTGGTAGCCACGGTTGTGCTTGGTCAAGCGAGGGTGGAAAGGATGTGCAGCCGGGGGACTGCCAGCTTCTCTGAACAAGACAAGCTCCAAAGTTGTAGCCAGAACATGCTCACAAAAAATACAGGTGTGACAGCAGGACGAACAGCAGGATACAAACAGACCCCTGCTGGACATAAGTGTCAACGGACAATGTTCAACACAATCTTTGAAGCATTCCTTTGTGGTCAACCTGCACACACCTTGTAATGACCTGCTTACGAACTGTGCCCTGACAATTCAATACTGCACAGAAGGAACTTCCTGATGTTGCCTGACAGCACGACATCAGCTGACAACTACTGGGGACGCCTCCCAGGAATGAGTGGAAGACGGGGACTGCTCCAACTGTCCTAGCACTGGCTGACTGAGGTGCGTCCGTGTGCCCTGCCACCCAAACCGCCAAAGTGTATGATCACCAATTAGACGACTCATAATAGGAGCCTTTTGACTCTTATATATGGTAGGACTCAAGGTATGGCCGCTCATGTGAACTATCCTTACAACAATTAGAATGGTATAAGATGGACAACTAATGACCCACATTGTTCCCTCTGTCCTGCCTACTAAACCAAAAATGTAGGTCAAATGATAAAACAGGGCGTAGCTGCCGCTGATTGAACCGATACGCTAATACCACATTTTCAATTATTTCGGTTGTCTGTTAAAAACATAGCTATTGGTTGCAATTTGGACATTCCTGCTGTGGGCTACAAAGAGCTAGCAGCTACACAACAGCTGAGCTAAAATAAAATTTAAGCATATCAAATATTTATAGTTGCTTATTACATACACAAAGTCGCAGAGAGACAGAAGTCTGTAGAAAGTATTCAGTAACAAACGTGTCCGCATTATTAAACTTTCTACCACAGGAAACATACTGAACAAATCCAGCAGTTACTGTCAGACTCTAATCCGGATTACCTTGTCTATCAGAGACATGGTTAAAACCCACAACACCTTTCGTTCTAATTAATGTCCCGGGGGACAAGATTACAGAAAAGACAGATCGAGTGACAAAGGGGGGAGGAATTATGATTTATGAAAGGGAAAACATTAAAAGTAGATCAATTTGAGTATGTTGAAATTAAAATCACATGTTCCTCAGAAATGTATTTCAAGGTAATTGTAGTATACCGACTGACCACAGCTAAAGACATTTTTCTTGATTCATTTTCAGACATCCTCAAACAGCATAGTATGAAAGAAGTAACGTCATGGGGGACGTTAATCTGGACTGGTTAAATAAGACGCGTAGAAAGAAACTTAAGGATATTATAAACGGCTTCTACATGATACATAGGATAAGCAGCCCTACTAGAATTACAATTGGATGACAAAAATTAAAGAGATCATCTGTAAATACACGGATACAAAACCAGAAAGAAGAGTGCTAAAATAAAAATACCATTGGATTAATAAAACAATTTGGATTCTAATAAAGACATGAGGACTCAGCTCTCAAAAGAGCAATTATAACAGGTCTAAATACAGATCGTATGTTTTAAAAGTTTGGAAGAACAAGGTAACAATGTTTATGCGGAAGTCTAAGGCTGACTTTCACTTAGAATTAATTAAAGCTGCAAAAAGGAACAATAGAGAGTTATGGAAAACCAGATACAAACTTACGGGAAGAGAGCAAACAAGAAACAACACTATAACATTAAATATCAATGGCGCTACTATCGCAGACAGTCTGGACATAAGTGGTAATTTTGATGAACATTTCATCCAGTCTGTACAAACCCTGAATAAAAATCCCTCAAAATCAGTGCAAATAATTGTCATTTATTCAGGATGGACTCATTTTAGAAGTAACAAATGAAACAAAGTTAAACAAAATCTTCACTGCATTATCAGACTCACGATCTAGAGATATATATATGGGTTGGACACTATCTTCCTAAAAACATATAAGGATTGTATTATTGCTCGTATAACAACGATTGATAAATAAATCAATAACGGAAAACACTTTCCCTACCACGTGGAGAAACTGCTACTATGATTAAATCCATAAAGCAGGAAATAAAGAAGACCAGAACATGTACAGACCAATTAGCCTTCTCCATGTTATAACAAAAAGAATAGAAAATTTGAAAAAAAAAAAAAAAGTGGCTTTGGAGCAATCAAGACTGCTCACACGGTCACTAAGATGGGCATTATGTTGACACATCAATTTAATGAGTATTATATTTATCCATGAGAGCATTTTTGTTGTAAATTGTGAGGTATGGCTGTTAAAATCTTGGTTGTTTTTACGAATGATGACAGATGTGAACAAGAGCATGTATGGTCTTTGTGTAATGATGTAAATAAGGTGTGGTTGTATTGTATGGTAAGTATGTGTCCATGAAGGGGCATTTGGTGACTTTTCTTATCATTGATTACATGCTACAGTATGATTATTTTTGATTAATTATTGATTATTATGAATGTATATATTTATTATGATTAATTAGTGTCATAATTTTATTGCTTGATTTGTGGATCCCCTTAATTTAGGTAGCCAGGGACTGCAGATGGAAAGTAGCTATTTAGATATAATCTGGTACAGAACATATCTGTTTCTGAACTTAATGTTTCTGTGCATTGTCCCATCATAGATAGACTAAACTAAATACAACTATTTAGTGAATTATTGAGGCCACAATAATTCACTAGGTGTTGTAAAATATCAAAGTACTATTGCAAAAGCGAACAGTGACCTCAAACATGACCTGTCCTCCGCCTCTGTTCTTGCTGCACTTGACTATCAGCTGTCTTTTCTTTTTCTTGGATGTTTCTGAAACTACTAATACTACTACTACTACTACTATTACTATTACTACGACTAACACTGTCCCTGTGAGAGGGACAGAGGGGGGAGGTGAGTTTGGATTGGGTCAAGTTTGAGCGTGTTGAGGTTTTATTTAATCGATATGATCAATCTGGTGCAAGGATAAAGGAACGTAATGATTTAGATTGACAATTGCAGTGGTTGGCGAAAGCAACCCCAACCTCAAAGGAGGGTGCCAATTCAGTAATTAAATATTTTGTGAATGATCTAATATCCCGACATGGTTTCCCCAAAAAGATTAGGTCAAACAACGGCACCTAATTTAAGAAAGCAGGTTAATCTTCTTCAGTCACAAGATCAGCACTTCTCAGGACCAGCAGCTTCCTAGGAAGGTGGAAAGACCATGAGACCAAAATGGTAAGTTTGCAAAATGTAGAATTTGTGTGCCAGTTCCTCTGTGCAGATTTGAGGATGAAAGCAGCCACTCCAGATTCCCTTGCACTCGCTAAGAGGGGCACGGTCAAAGCCGATCCAGGACCAACACCCGATACCTGACTGGAAGGAACCGAGAGGAGAGACAACACCTTGCCAGCGATGACGAGAACAACTAACGTTGCCAGCCAATGTGTCCACCGGGACTCCAGCAGCTGTGGAAAGAAGTGTCGGGAGTGCCGAAGCAGCGAGGAGGCCTGAAGCAAGCCGAGGGCCTGGACCAAAGCCCCACGCCCCATACTCTGCCCCAGCCTTCCCCAAAGCCCCCACAGCTCCAACTCTACCTGAGTTTTCCCCAATTTCGGCCAGCACGCACATGCCACTGAACAGTCTGCCCAATGGACTGAACCACACCCCAAGAAGAGACAGAGACAGACTGTTTGAGTGGATCTCTTTCTTCACCAGGGCAGCCAAAAGCCCAACGAGGTGTCGGCAGGCCACCAGCCTGAGGCACCACCGAGCCATCTATACGAGCACTAATCGAACATGGACTCATACGAAATTCAGTTGTGTGTTCAAAATCAATTGATAATTAACAATATTAGTAACTACATTCATTGCAAATGCCGGGAAAAATATTTTTGAAAATGTCTTACAGTCATAAGTCTATATACATTCATCTATTTATGTTCAATGATGTTCATGATCAAAGTATTTGTTTTTCCTTTACTAAATCAAAGGGTAGGCCACTAATTGTGTTCTGTGAGATGGTTTTACTGCAGGCTGGTAACAGCGATCGCTCTGAAGGAGGGTCATGGACGGAATTTTTGCCTCGTATAAAAACATTGAGGTTTTTGCCTCTATCTGCGGTAGAGATTTAAGTTAGTGGTCTATATCAGAAATTGTTTTGGTCCAGGGTCTTAAGACCCTGGAAGGAGGGTATGTAGTAGAATTTCTGACCTTTTGACCTATATTTCTTGTCTTTTAAGAATGTCCGCTCATTTTCAATACTCTTGTATTTTGTGCCATTGAATGGACCAGTTGTGGGACAAAAGTGAATATTGAGTCGTGCCAACCTGTCTACAGAATTCGAGTTGTTATGGAACAGATAGGAAAAGCAAAACAAGACATTGACGCATTTGATAAGGAACGATGACGCACAACAGACATATAAATGAATGGCAGAAGACCGGAACTCGGGGGTGATTTTGGCTGGTGTGTGTCTTGTGTGCTCTGGAGTACATTGTGTCTGCTTGCACGGACAACTTAATTCAACCTGCACTTCTGATAATGGGTAAATAAATTTGTTGTACTAAACTACTTTTGTTGCTTGCTTAAGCTTCGGACAATCCACTACACCAGCATCATCACTTCCTGCTTCATAGACTAGCAGGCCAGCATCATCACTTCCTGCTTCATAGACTAGCAGGCCAGCATCATCACTTCCTGCTTCATAGACTAGCAGGCCAGCATCATCACTTCCTGCTTCATAAACTAGCAGGCCAGCATCATCACTTCCTGCTTCATAGACTAGCAGGCCAGCATCATCACTTCCTGCTTCATAGACTAGCAGGCCAGCATCATCACTTCCTGCTTCATAGACTAGCAGGCCAGCATCATCACTTCCTGCTTCATAGACTAGCAGGCCAGCATCATCACTTCCTGCTTCATAGACTAGCAGGCCAGCATCATCACTTCCTGCTTCATAGACTAGCAGGCCAGCATCATCACTTCCTGCTTCATAGACTAGCAGGCCAGCATCATCACTTCCTGCTTCATAAACTGCCTCCAATTGATCATCTCCAGATTGAACACTACAAGACAAAGGTTATCGCCACACTAATGTGGTTAAGGCGGTGAAGGGGCGAGGGATCTGCCACTGATCTAATCAACAACACAGCTAAGTTGATTATAAAAACACAGGCGGTGAATAAAAGGCTGACGGTGCAGAGGATGGTGGAGGCAGGTGGTGCGTGCACTTTCTCTATGGACACTTCATTAGGCACACCTCTTTCAAATGGGCCAAGATCAAAGCAGCAGAGTTATGTTTATTAGCTCAGATTCAGCATTAGCTTGTTTGTACTAAATCTACCCGGGTAGTTTTTGGTGGAAACACAAGGGGGAACCTTATTTACCTGAGTTCCTGTAAAAGTTCCTGCCTTGGAAAAGGGCCTAAAGTATGTTAGTATTATTGAAAAAGTAAAAAAAAAAAGTTATTAATAATGGAAAAAGTGGTCACACTACACTAACTTTTCCAACATTGTTCATTACACCCTTTTTAACTTTGTTTATTACACCTTTTTAACTTTGTTCATTACACTCTTTTTTAACTTTGTTCATTACACTCTTTTTAACTTTGTTCATTACACCCTTTATAGCTTTGTTTATTACACTCTTTTTAACTTTGTTCATTACACCCTTTTTAACTTTGTTCATTACACCATTTTTAACTTTGTTCCTTACACCCTTTTTGACTTTGTTTATTACACCCTTTTTAACTTTGTTCATTACACCCTTTTTAACTTTGTTCATTACACCCTTTTTAACTTTGTTCATTGCACCCTTTTTAACTTTGTTCTTTACACACTTTTTAACTTTGTTCATTACACCCTTTTTAACTTTGTTCATTACACCATTTTTAACTTTGTTCATTACACCCTTTTTAACTTTGTTCATTGCACCCTTTTTAACTTTGTTCTTTACACACTTTTTAACTTTGTTCATTACACCATTTTTAACTTTGTTCTTTACACACTTTTTAACTTTGTTCATTACACCCTTTTTAACTTTGTTCTTTACACACTTTTTAACTTTGTTCATTACACCCTTTCTAACTTTGTTCTTTACACACTTTTTAACTTTGTTCATTACACCCTTTTTAACTTTGTTCATTACACCCTTTTTAACTTTGTTCTTTACACACTTTTTAACTTTGTTCATTACACCCTTTTTAACTTTGTTCTTTACACACTTTTTAACTTTGTTCATTACACCCTTTTTAACTTTATGTCTCAGGAAGTCGTGAGTCGCCGAAACTTGTCCACTGTCACTTCCGTCTTTGTTTTGGCTTTATGTTGTTGTGTTTTGGCTTCATGTTGTTGTGTTGTGGCTTCATGTTGTTGTGTTGTGGCTTCATGTTGTTGTGTTTTGGCTTTATGTTATTGTGGCTTTATGTTGTGGTGTTGTGGCTATACGTTGTTGTGTTGTGGCTTTATGTTATTGTGTTGTGGCTTTATGTTGTTGTGTTTTGGCTTTATGTTGTGTTGTGGCTTCATGTTATTGTGTTGTGGCTATACGTTGTTGTGTTGTGGCTTTATGTTATTGTGTTGTGGCTTTATGTTGTTGTGTTTTGGCTTTATGTTGTTGTGTTTTGGCTTCATGTTGTTGTGTTGTGGCTTCATGTTGTTGTGTTGTGGCTTCATGTTATTGTGTTGTGGCTTTATGTTATTGTGGCTTTATGTTGTGGTGTTGTGGCTATACGTTGTTGTGTTGTGGCTTTATGTTATTGTGTTGTGGCTTTATGTTGCTGTGTTTTGGCTTTATGTTGTTGTGTTGTGGCTTCATGTTATTGTGTTGTGGCTTTATGTTGTTGTGTTGTGTCTTCATGTTATTGTGTTGTGGCTTCATGTTATTGTGTTGTGGTTCATAGATGTTGTGTTGTGGTTCATAGTTGTTGTGTTGTGGCTTTATGTTGTGTTGTGGCTTTATCTTGTTGTGTTTTGGCTTAATGCTGTGGTGTTGTGGCTTTATGTTGTTGTGTTGTGGCTTTATGTTATTTTGTTGTGGCTTTGCTATTGTGTTGTGGTTTATAGTTGTTGTGTTGTGGCTTTATGTTGTCATGTTGTGACTTTATGTTGTTGTGTCATGGCTTTATGTTGTTGTGTTGTGGCTTTACGTTGTTGTTTTGTGGCTTTATGTTGTTGTGTTGTGACTTTATGTTGTGTTGTGAATTTATGTTATTATGGCTTCATGTTATTGTGGCTTCATGTTGTTGTGTTTTGGCTTCATGTTGTTGTGTTGTGGCTCTATGTTGTTGTGTTGTGGCTTTATTTTGTTTTGTTGTGGCTTTATGTTGTTGTGTTGTGGCTTTATTTTGTTTTGTTGTGGCTTTGTTATTGTGTTGTGGCTTTATGTGGTTGTGTTGTGGCTTTATGTTGTTGTGTTGTTTGTATTTTTTGCGACTCCCCCCTGCTCCCACAGAGAGTGTGGAGTGCATGATTACCACCTCGCTACCACCTGGAGGGTCTTTTTGTTGTCACGCTTGTTTCATACCTCCTTCCAATTAATGGCAGACCATAATAGTTCATTAGAATGTTCCTCCTCGGTGAATGTAAGTGCCATCGCAGTTATCATTCATTGGCACGTGCGGGTGTACAGGAGGTGTACGGAGACCGTGGCCCAGTTAGGTGAGGCCAGGAACAGGACATCATATCCACGCTGTGTTGTCGCCACACCGTCTGTGGGAGGACTGCAGATTAGCGTGTAATCCTGCACACACACAGTGTCCACATACTGTAGACAAGAATCCAACCTTCCACCGCCTTCCCACTGAAAGGGTGTGACGCCGCCCGGCTCAATTCAGAGCACCGTGACCGGGGTGGGGGACCAATTAGGGGCGCGCGCAGAGTAAAGTGGCGCCGTGTGCCGCGCTTCACCGCCGGTTCAAAAGGGGCTGCCGCCCAGACAGGCAGTGAGGGGGGTGGGGTGGGTTTCATCAGCGCGGAGTGGGCGGGGTATGACACGGGGGATGAAGGTGAGTGTGTGTTTGGGTATGTGCATCTACATCTGGGTACAGCATAGCAGTTCACTACAGTCATGTGTGGGACAGTCAGGATGTAGACTGTCAGGGTCCAGTTCTGAGACCCGATCCCACCTTAAACCCTTGCTATGTTTACGTGCACTAAACAACTCAATCTTGCATGCATTTGTTTCGAAATTGGCTTTTTAAGGCCCCGTTTACACTGCACACCAAATGTTTTTGTCCCTTTTAGGCCCCGTTTACACTGCACACCAAATGTTTTTGTCCTTTTTAGGCCCTGTTTACACTGCACACCAAATGTTGTTGTCCCTTTTAGGCCCCGTTTACACTGCACACCAAATCAGATTGGATTTTTGTTGCCAGTCTGAAAGTGCAGGGGACAAAAACTGTCCTTTGAAAAAGTGCAAAGGACAAAAACTGTCCTTTAAAAAGTGCAAAGGACAAAAACTGTCCTTCTAAAAAATGTGCAAGCAAAGGACAAAAACGGACCTTTGAAAAAGTGCTAAGTACAAAAACTGTCCTTTAAAAAGTGCAAAGGACAACAACTCCTTTGAAAAAGTGCAAAGGACAAAAACGTTCCTTCAAAAAAGTGCAAAGGACAAAGACTGTCCTTTAAAAAGTGCAAAGGACAAAAACTGTCCTTCAAAAAAGTGCAAAGGACAAAAAATGTCCTTAAAAAAAGTGCAGGGGACAAAAACTGTCCTTTAAAAAAGTGCAAAAGATAAAAACTGTTCTTTGAAAAAGTGCAAAAGGACAACAACTGTCCTTCAAAAAAGTGCTAAGAACAAAAACTGTCCTTTAAAAAAGTGCAAAGGACAAAAACTGTCCTTTAAAAAGTGCAAAGGACAAAAACTGTCCTTCAAAAAAGTGCAAAGGACAAAAAATGTCCTTCAAAAAAGTGCAGGGGACAAAAACTGTCCTTCAAAAAAGTGCAAAAGATAAAAACTGTTCTTTGAAAAAGTGCAAAGGACAAAACATGTCCTTCAAAAAAGTGCAGGGGACAAAAACTGTCCTTCAAAAAACTGCAAAAGATAAAAACTGTTCTTTGAAAAAGTGCAAAAGGACAAAAACTATCCTTCTAAAAAGTGCAGATCAAAGGACAAAAACTGTCCTTTAAAAAAGTGCAAAGGACAAAAACTGTCCTTTAAAAAGTGCAAAGGACAAAAACTGTCCTTCAAAAAAGTGCAGGCGACAAAAACTTCAGAAAAGTGCAAAAGATAAAAACTGTTCTTTAAAAAAGTGCAAAGGACAAACCTGTCCTTCAAAAAAGTGCAGGGGACAAAAACTGTCCTTCAAAAAAGTGCAGGGGACAAAAACTGTCCTTCAAAAAAGTGCAGGGGACAAAAACTGTCCTTTAAAAAGTGCAAAGGACACAAACTGTCCTTCAGAAAAGTGCAAAGGACACAAACTGTCCTTCAGAAAAGTGCAGGGGACACAAACTGTCCTTCAGAAAAGTGCAAAGGACACAAACTGTCCTTCAGAAAAGTGCAGGGGACATGTTCACAACAGAAAAAGCGGTCTGGATCAGAACCACAAGTCCTCCCAGGACACCAGCACTCACCTGAGCACCTCGTTAGGGTTGCCTGAGACGGGGGTCTTCTTGTCAGGAGCTCCGTGGCACTCGGACTTGAGCAAGGTGTGCGGCCCTCTGTCCATCATCATGGTGGAGGTGGCCATGGTTATAATAGCCACGCCGTCACGAACGCGGGCCTCCAGGCCGTAGTCCCACTCGTCGTAGGACACGGACAGCAGCCCTGGGTGGGGGGTAGGGGGGGACAGAAAGCACCAATCAGAGAAAGATCCAGAAGGCGGCAGACGGGTTTGTATAAACAGACGTTTGGGGAAAGGCTGCAATGTGCAAGGTAAACAGAGCGAGAGAGAAGAGCCACAGATGGAGTGTTGATCAGGAGTTTTGAAGGCCTGCCAAGAAGACAAATACTAAAGGCTGCAATGACTGGGCTTCTATCACCTTGCTGTGTTTGTCCATCTGTCACTCACACCTCCCTTTGTTAGTCTTGCTAGCCGTGCAGCTCTCTCCTTCATGTGACCTGCAAATTGTCCGCTGAAGAAGCTCACTAGTCCGTGTCACGCTTTATTCAGTCCCCCCAGGATTCTGAAGGCTTTTACGGGCCTGATGCAGCCCAGAAATGCCAGAATCTGTGGCAGCTTTTTCAGAAAGTTGCAGGACAAGTTGCTTTGTTTTGAAGTGGTCACATCTAGAGATGTCGATAAATGCTTCAAAATGCAATATCGGAAATTATCGGTATCGGTTTCAACCTCCCGATATTCCTGGGAGACTCCCGAATTTCAGTGCCCCTCCCGGAAATCTCCCGGGGCAACCATTCTCCCGAATTCCACCATTATTGGGGGCGTGCCTTAAAGGCACAGCCTTTAATAATAATAATAATAATAATAATGAATTACATTTGTAACACACTTTACATTTGTTAAAATCTCAAAGTGCTACAAAGTATTAAAAAAAAAATTAAAAAAAATAAATAAATACAAAAATAAATACAACAAAAATAAAAATAGAAAGTTAGAATGTATAATAAAAAATTCAAATAGAAATTAAATCATGACACACACTAGATAACCACTAGACCAGGAGTGCCCACACTTTTTCTGCAGGCGAGCTACTTTTCAATTGATCAAGTCGTGGGGATCTACCTCATTCATATATATAATTTATATTTACTTATTTATGAAAGATATGTTTTTGTTAACAAGTTAAAGGTGTTTAATGATAATGCAAGCATGTTTAACACATATAGTTAATATTGTTAACAAGTTAAAGGTGTTCAAAGATAATACAAGCATGTTTAACACATATAGTTAATATTGTTAACAACTTAAAGGTGTTTAATGATAATACAAGCATGTTTAACACATATAGTTAATATTGTTAACAAGTTAAAGGTGTTTAAAGATAATGCAAGCATGTTTAACACATATAGTTAATATTGTTAACAAGTTAAAGGTGTTTAAAGATAATGCAAGCATGTTTAACACATATAGTTAATATTGTTAACAAGTTAAAGGTGTTTAAAGATAATACAAGCATGTTTAACACATATAGTTAATATTGTTAATAAGTTAAAGGTGTTTAAAGATAATAGAAGCATGTTTATCACATATAGTTAATATTGTTAACAAGTTAAAGGTGTTTAATGATAATGCAAGCATGTTTATCACATATAGTTAATATTGTTAACAAGTTAAAGGTGTTTAAAGATAACACAAGCATGTTTAACACATATAGTTAATATTGTTAACAAGTTAAAGGTGTTTAAAGATAATGCAAGCATGTTTAACACATATAGTTAATATTGTTAACAGGTTAAAGGTATTTAATGATAATACAAGCATGTTTAACACATATAGTTAATATTGTTAACAAGTTAAAGGTGTTTAAAGATAATGCAAGCATGTTTAACATATATAGTTAATATTGTTAACAAGTTAAAGGTGTTAAAAGATAATACAAGCATGTTTAACACATATAGTTAATATTGTTAACAAGTTAAAGGTGTTTAATGATAATACAAGCATGTTTAACACATATAGTTAATATTGTTAAGTTAAAGGTGTTTAAAGATAATGCAAGCATGTTTAACACATATAGTTAATACTGTTAACAAGTTAAAGGTGTTTAAAGATAATGCAAGCATGTTTAACACATATAGTTAATATTGTTAACAAGTTAAAGGTGTTTAAAGATAATGCAAGCATGTTTAACACATATAGATTCCTTTCTTTCATGAAGACAAGAATATAAGTTGGTGTATTACATGATTGTGATGACTTGCATTGATAGGAATCAGACAGTAGTGATGATAACGTCTTATTTTCAAATGGAGCAGAATAAAAGTCCTCCTTTCTGTCCAATACCACATGGAAGTGGTTGGTTTTTGCCATCTTATTTGTCCAGCTTCCGTACTCCTTTGTATACACTTTACAAGAAATACATTGGCGTAGCTTGCTAGCTTGTGCACGCCAGCTTTCTGAGACTCTTATTTTGTTAGTGCAGGCAGGATGAAGCAGCGCTTTTATTGTGCAACCGTGCAGTCGGTCTTTGGAGTTTTGACGACAGGTACGGCGCCGGAGTCTGTTGGAATAAAAAAAGATTCTCGCCTTCCTGTCGGTCATTTTTTCTTAATATTGAGCTGGCAGCAGCCAGCGTCATCTCACAAGACCCTCGGGTGTTGTCAATGTCAATCAAGTGACGAAAGTGACGTCATAGTGAAGATTCATGATCGCTCATTTTTAGGACTATTTTTTTAATGCCTGGCTGGCGATCGACTGACACACCCTCCGCGATCGACCGGCAGTGTATTTAAAAACAGGTGGCGACTTGTCCAGGGTGTACCCCGCCTTCCGCCCGAATGCAGCTGAGATAGGCTCCAGCGACCCCAAAAGGGACAAGCGGTAGAAAATGGATGGATGGATGGATGTATTTAAAAACAAGAAGGCAGAGAAATGAGATAAAAGCTGTGCTAAAAAAGGTGGGTTTTTAGTCCCTTCTTCAAACGGTCGACCGACTGTGGTGCTCTAAGATGGTTCCAGAGTTCGGGTGCGGGCGAGCAGAAAGCCCGGCGGCCCGTAGATTGTAACGTGGTCCTGATGGGTTGGAGCAGGTTAGTGTTTGAGGAGCGGAGGTTGAGGGGAAACTAGGTCCTTGAGGTTGGAGGGGGCCGTATAAACAACTTTACCACTGTTACAAATATGCGCCACACTGTGAACCCACACACTGAACAAGAATGACAAACACATTTGGGTAGAACAGCCGCACCGTAACACAACATAAACACAACAGGACAAATACCCAGAAACCCTTGCAGCACTAACTCTTACGGAATGCTACAATATACACCAAACCCAACCCCCAAATTCAGAGGTGTCAAGGTTGGCAAGTATGCTCTAGTATACTCTGGACTGAAGCTGTGTGCCTTCAACAGCCCTTTGAGACACTTGTGATTTAGGGCTATATAAATAAACATTGATTGATTGATTGATTGATTGATTGTTTTTGTAGCTGTTGTTTTGAGGCATGTTTAAAAAAATAAATAAAAATAATGCACTTTGTGAAAGTCAAAATTGTTTCTAAATGATCACAAAAGCTTCGTATTAAATCGAGTTCCTGGCCTACCCGGAGGAACGCTCGCAAAACTCCACTGTGACTTCAAAGCGGACGGATGGCGGGATCTGCCCAATTTCCAGACGAACTCTTTTTGAAGTATTTTACGAACCCCTTTTGAACTATTTTATGGAACTCTTCTTGAACTATTTTACCACCTCTTCTTTTGAACTGTTCGGTAACCAAAGGCAGGGCTGTTTACGACCCACTCCCCTCTGGAAGCAGCCGTGGTCAGGTGGGAGGGAGAAAGTGAAATAAAGAAGGAGGAGTGCAATCTTGTGGCAGAGCGTGGGTGACACTGTAAGAGGTTACATGTCGACACGTTTTCTCCTCAATATTGAGTCCAAATTTAATTCTGCCTCTGTTGGATTCTTTGCCTCTTGTCTTGTTCAATAGATGTCATCAGTGTTTGAACCTGACACAAAGTATAGTTACATTGTTTAATGCATCCAGCGGGGCATCACAACACAATTAGGCATAATAATGTGTTAATTCCACCACTGTATATATCGGTATCGGTTGATATCGGAATCGGTAATTAAGAGTTGGACAATATCGGAATATTGGCAAAAAAGCCATTATCGGTTATCTCTAGTCACATCATCGTTTATTTTCTACAAAAGCCAAAAGCAGTGAAGTTGTCACGTTGTGTAAATGGTAAGTAAAAAGAGAATACAACAAATCCTTTTCAAATTATATTAGCTCATTTGGAATTTGATGCCTGCAACATGTTTCCAAAAAGCTGGCACAAGTGGCAAAAAAGAGTAATAAAGTTGAGGAATGCTCATCAAAGACTTATTTGGAACATCCCACAGGTGAACAGGCTAATTGGGAACGGGTGGGTGCCATGATTGGGTATAAAAGCAGCTTCCATGAAATGCTCAGTCGTTCACAAACAAGGACGGGGCGAGGGTCACCACTTTGTCAGCAAATGCCTGAGCAAATTGTTGAAGAACAACATTTCTCAACCAAGCTATTGCAAGGAATTTAGGGATTTCACCATCGACGCTCCGTAATGTCATCAAAAGGTTCAGAGAATCTGGAGAAACGTTGCCATCCAAGCAACGTTATCATGGACGCCCCTGCTTATTTCAGCAAGACAATGCCAAGCCACGTGTTACATCAACATGGCTTCATAGTAAAAGAGTGCGGGTACTAGACTGGCCTGCCTGTAGTCCAGACCTGTCTCCCATTGAAAATGTGTGGCGCATTACGAAGCCTAAAATAGCACAAGGGAGACCCCCGGACTGTTGAACAACTTAAGCTGTACATCAAGCAAGAATGGAAAAGAATTCCACTTCAAAAATGTGTCTCCTCAGTTCCCAAACCTTTACTGAGTGTTGTTAAAAGGAAAGGCCATGTAACACACTGGTAAAAATGCCCTTGTGACAACTTTTTTGCAATGTGTTGCTGCCATTAAATTCTAAGTTTATGATTATTTGCAACAACAAATTAAGTTTATCAGTTGGAACATTAAATATCTTGTCTTTGCAGTCTATTCAATTGAATATAAGTTGAAAAGGATATATATATATATATATATATATATATACTGTAATTTCCGGACTATAAGCCGCACCTGACTATAAGCCGCACCAGCTAAATTTAGGGGAAAATACAGATTGCTCCATATATAAGCCGCACCCGACTATAAGCCGCAGGGTTTTGATGTGTAATTAGCGTAGTATATAGGGGTTCCTGCTACCACGGAGGGGATTGTCGGGACAGAGATGACTGTTTGGGAACGCAAAGCGTCCCATTTATTAACAATAAATCTTTCAATCATTCAATCAAACTTTCACATCTTTGACATGGCGAACAGCATTTGTGCAGAGTACAAATAATACAACGGTGCAAATTAATACAAAGTGCTCGCCTGTACGTTATCCAAATAACCAGCCTACCGGTAAATGAAAAGTCAGTCTTTAATCATTGTGTCATCGTCTTCCTCCTGCGTACTAAAACCACCGAAATCCTCTTCGTCGGTGTCGGAGAAGAACAGGCCGTAAATAAGCCGCACCCTTGTATAAGCCGCAGGGACCAGAACGAGGTGAAAAAGTAGCGGCTTATTGTCCGGAAATTACGGTATATATATATATATATATATATATATATATGTCAATCAATCAATCAAAGTTTATTTTTACAGCCCTTAATCACAAGTGTCTCAAAGGGCTGCACAAGCCACAATGACAGCTGTGTGTATGCATGCACATGTGTATATATATATACATATAAATATATATATATGTGTATGTATGTATGTATGTATGTATGTATGTGCATATATATATATATATATATATATATATATATATATATATATATATATATATATATATATATATATATATATATATATAATATATGTTAATATATATATATATATATATATATATATATATATATATATATATATATATATATATATATATATATATATATATATATATATATATATATGCACATACACTACCGTTCAAAAGTTTGGAGTCACCCAAACAATTTAGTGGAATAGCCTTCATTTCTAAGAACAAGAATAGACTGTCGAGTTTCAGATGAAAGTTCTCTTTTTCTGGCCATTTTGAGCGTTTAATTGACCCCACAAATGTGATGCTCCAGAAACTCAATCTGCTCAAAGGAAGGTCCGTTTTGTAGCTTCTGTAACGAGCTAAAGTGTTTTCAGATGTGTGAACATGATTGCACAAGGGTTTTCTAATCATCAATTAGCCTTCTGAGCCAATGAGCAAACACATTGTACCATTAGAACACTGGAGTGATAGTTGCTGGAAATGGGCCTCTATACGCCTATGTAGATATTGCACCAAAAAGCAGACATTTGCAGCTAGAATAGTCATTTACCACATTAGCAATGTATAGAGTGTATTTCTTTAAAGTTAAGACTAGTTTGATATATATATATACATATACATATATATATATATATATATATATATATATATATATATATATATATATATATATATATATATATATATATATATATATATATGATTTATTAAGTAATATTTGTTAATGTAATAATTGTGTTGATCAATTATGAATCTATTTAGATTCGGAATGAATAAGCTTTGCGATTCAGATGTGAATCCAATTTTTCTGCGCGCGCCTATCTTTTTTTTTCTTTTTTTTTTTTCCCATTTAGTTTCTTTGTTTATTTGTTGTTGTCTTAAGTAGCCAATTAAGAGGCCAGCGAACAGCTGCCACAGTGCTGCTCGGACTCATCGTCACACTGACACCTGACAAGTCGGTGTTGTGACATCTCCACATGCCCTGAGAGATATATGAACACACACATGCACACACACACACACACACGTACACACACACACACACAGAGCCCCACTTCCTGGGTGCAGACAGAGAAGCCACCACACAAAGGTGTCACACGTATGATATATTCCCATTAGACAATAGAAAGGGAGTCACTCAAGGCAATGAGCAATGGAGAGCGAGGGAGTGTTGGAGACGTGTCAACAGTGTGCGGTCCTGCAGGAAGAGAGCTGTCAGCGGTGAGGCCCCATGAGGCGGGCACTTTGCCAGGACGCCTGTCTATTTCCGAGCGCTGACATACTAGTGAACTGGCTGACATGTGGTCCTACTGTCACATGGATGCACTCGCTCATGTGGGGGACCATTACAAAGAGAGAAAGAGAAACCACTTTGATGGTCATGCGGTCTTCAAAAGGTCCAGCCTGACCCTGATCCCAAAGGTGATCGGCAGTGGCCCCTCCCCAAAATGATCACTTGGGCCTCGCGGTTCATTATTTTCCGTATATTTTGCGGGCGTAACATACTTATCCCCGTGTCATGTTGATAAATTGAGTTTTCAAAATAGCTCAAGAATATTGTTCATGCTCTAACCTTCAAGCGTGGAAAAAAAAGATAATACATGAGGTATAATTTAGACGTGATAAATACCGCGGCGTGTTGCAGAAGCCATTACGAGTCGTCAATTAATGGTGACTATTTGTCACGACTTAATCATACGAGGTCAATAATGGCAGATTTCATCAATGGAAGTCATTATCAAAATGGCAACTGTCTTTTAACTGATGGAGCTCATTTTCGAGCCTCTCACTTTGTGTGTGTTTTTTAGCGGTAGCAGACGAATGTACTGCCACAAATAAATGACAACATGATTCATAAACAAGCCCGGGTTTGGAGTGTGTGACGATACGGCCGCATGGTAGCGATAAGACGCCGAGGACAGCGGGCGTGCAGGTAATGTTGTTAATATAAGTCAAAACAAAAGACTAGTGCAGCTCTGAGTGCACACGAAGCATAGAGGCAAGCCATTTTTAATCAAGTAGCCCTGTCTACTAACTTGTTTTCTAAAACCGCAATTTTCCGCATGACTTCAGAGGGGGCGGAGCAATGTGCCATGTCAACACTTCTGCGTTTGGACACGACGTATCTACATTTTTTTTATTATCAACATTTTTTTTATTATAATCCTTTTTTAAAGGACATTTTTAGGACTTTCTAAATCGATTCATAGATTTCAAAAATCTAAAAAAAAACTAATAAAAGAATATCAATTTTTTTTTACTATAATCATTTTTCAAATGACATTTTTCGGATTTCCGAAATCGATTCATAAATTTCAAAATTCTAAAAAAAATAGTAAAAAAATATCAACATTTTTACTTTTTTTATTATTATAATCATTTTTTTAAATGACATTTTCAGGACTTTCTAAATCGATTCATAGATTTCAAAAATCTGAAAAAACAAATAAAAGAATATCAACATTTTTTTATTATAATCCTTTTTTAAATGACATTTTTCGGACTCTCTTAATCGATTCATAGATTTCAAAAATCTAAAAAAAATTTATAAAACAATGTCAATTTTTTTTATTACAATCATTTTTCAAATGACATTTTTTGGATTTCCGAAATCGATTCATAGATTTCAAAAATCTAAAATCACAAGTGAAAAAATATCAACATTTTTACTTTTTTTTTTTTTAATTATAATAATTCTTAAAGGACATTTTTAGGACTTTCTAAATTGATTTATAGATTTCAAAAATCTAAAAAAACAAATAAAAGAATATCAATTTTTTTTTAATAGAATCCTTTTTTTAGTTACATTTTTCGGACTCTCTTAATCGATTCATAGATTTCAAAAATCTAAAAAAAGTAAAAAAATATCAACATTTTTTATTATAATCATTTTTAAAATGAAATTTTTAGGACTTTCTAAATCGATTCATAGATTTCAAAAATCTAAAAAAACAAAAGAATATACTTTTTTTTTTATATACTTATATTTCAAATGAAATTTTTCAGTATTTCCGAAATCGATTCATAGATTTCAAAATTCTAAAAACACAAGTATAAAAATATCAAAATGTTTCTCTTTTTTAAAAAAAATTATAATAATTTTTTAAAGGAAATTTTTAGGACTTTCTAAATCGATTCGTAGATTTAAAAAATCTGAAAAAACAAATAAAAGAATATCATTTTTTTTATTATAATCTTTTTTAAATTACACTTTTCGGACTCTCTTAATCGATTCATAGATTTAAAAAATTTAAAAAAAAAGTCAAAAAATATCCAAAATCTTTATTATAATCATTTTCAAAAGAAAATGTTTAGGACTTTCTAAATTGATTCATAGATTTCAAAATTCTAAAAACACAAGTAAAAAAATATCAACATTTTTACTTTTTTTAATTATAATCATTTTTAAAAGGACATTTTTAGGACTTTCTAAATTGATTCATAGATTTAAACAATCTGAAAAAACAAATAAAACAATATCAATTTTTTTTATTATAATCTTTTTTTTAATGACATTTTTCGGACTTTCTTAATCGATTAATAGATTTCAAAAATCTAAAACAAAGGTAAAAAAATAAACAATTTTTTCCTTTTTTAAAAAATTATAATAATTTTTTAAAGGACATTTTTAGGACTTTCTAAATCGATTCATAGATTTCAAAAATATGAAAAAACAAAAAAATACAATTTTTTAAAAATTATAATACATTTTTTTAATGACATTTTTCGGACTTTCTTAATCGATTCATAGATTTCAAAAACCTAAAAAAAAAGAGTAAAAAAAAAATCTATTTATTTTATTATAAATGCCATTTTTAGGACTTTCCAAATCAATTCATGATTTTCAAAAATCAATTGGGAAAAAAAGTACTTTTTAAAATTTTATTCCATTTAAAAAAAAAATAATTAAATATTTAAAAAATAACTTTTTAGGCCATCTTCATGCAACCAGAATGGCCTTTTGGAACCTGGTACCTGCAAACGTCACAGTGGACCCCGTAAGACCCGAACTGACAACCACCCGGCCACAGACAGGATCCTACCTGTGGGGAACTCTGCCGGTACGACGTCGGTGTCTCCGGCGATGAGCGAGGGCACGATCCACGTGTAGCCGTAGCCCGTAATCCCCACAGAGTGGGACACCTCGAAGATGGTGTTGGCCTCTTCCTTGGTGCAGTACAGCAGGATGACGGGACTCTGAAGCTTCTTCAGCTGGTTCTGAATCTTGGAGTCTCCGTCGTCCAGCGACATGTCGAGCAGTAACACTTCCTCCAGTTCCCAGCCCACAAAGCTGTTCTCGATGGTGCTGCGGATCTGCGGAGAAGGAGAGTCCTGTTAAACAGGAGTTGTGTGAACAATTCCCCATTTTCCAGGACATTTTGCCCATTGGAAAATGAATGGGCCATTTTTACAATTTGCACAATTCCCACCTGATTGGAACCGTTCCACCGTCCACACACTCCACTCACCTTGGACATTCTAACTACCAAACTTCAAGTTTAAACAAATTCCAGGAATTACCAGAATTCCAAAGCCCTATTTTCACGTTTTCCTGGAAAGTTTTCACCGTCATTTTTTTTTAACTGTTTTTGACCATTCTACCTTAAAAAAATATTCTTAGTTGGGATTAAAAAAAAAGTCTTTTTTTTTTGTTTCTTTGTACAAATTCACGATTTCCCCGAAATTCCAGGAAATCTGAAATACCCATTCTCAACTCAAACTGTTACTACGTCAACATTTTTCAACCCATTCCAAAAATCCCAACACCAACCCATCCATGTCATCTAGGACAATTGTGCCAGTATCAAAATTTTCAAAAATGTACGGTTTTCCTGGAAATCCGAAATACCCATTCTCAATTCAAACTGTTGCTACGTCAACAATTTTCAACACATTCCAAAAATTCCAACACCAACCCATTCATATTATATAGGACAATTGTGCTAGTATCAATATTTTCAAAGATTCACGGTTTTCCCAAAATTCCAGGAAATCCGAAATACCCATTCTCAATTCAATCTGTAACTACGTCAACATTTTTCAACCCAATCTAAAAATCCCAACACTAACTCATTCATATCATCCAGGACAATTGTGTTAGTATCAATATTTTCAAAGATTCACGGTTTTCCCAAAATTCCAGGAAATCCGAAATACCCATTCTCAATTCAATCTGTAACTACGTCAACATTTTTCAACCCATTCCAAAAATCCCAACACCAACCCATTCGTATCATCTAGGACAATTGTGCTAGTATCAATATTTTCAAAGATTCACGGTTTTCCCTAAATTCCAGGAAATCCGAAATACCCATTCTCAATTCAATCTGCAACTACATCAACAATTTTCAACACATTCCAAAAATCCCAACACCAACCCATTCGTATCATCTAGGACGATTGTGCTAGTATCAATATTTTCAAAGATTCACGGTTTTCCCAAAATTCCAGGAAATCCGAAATACCCATTCTCAATTCAAACTGTTACTACGTCAACAATTTTCAACACATTCCAAAAATCCCAACACCAACCCATTCGTATCATCTAGGACGATTGTGCTTGTATCAATATTTTCAAAGATTCACGGTTTTCCCAAAATTCCAGGAAATCCGAAATACCCATTCTCAATTCAAACTGTTACTACGTCAACAATTTTCAACACATTCCAAAAATCCCAACACCAACCCATCCATGTCATCTAGGACAATTGTGCTGGTATCAATAATTTCAAAAATGTACGGTTTTCCTGGAAATCCGAAATACCCATTCTCAATTCAAACTGTTACTACGTCAACAATTTTCAACACATTCCAAAAATCCCAACACCAACCCATTCGTATCATCTAGGACGATTGTGCTAGTATCAATATTTTCAAAGATTCACGGTTTTCCCAAAATTCCAGGAAATCCGAAATACCCATTCTCAATTCAAACTGTTACTACGTCAACATTTCTCAACCCATTCCAAAAATTCCAACACCAACCCATCCGTGTCATCTAGGACAATTGTGCTAGTATCAATATTTTCAAAGATTCACGGTTTTCCCAAAATTCCAGGATATCCGAAATACCCATTCTCAATTCAAACTGTTACTACGTCAACATTTTTCAACCCATTCTAAAAATCCCAACACCAACTCTTTCATATTATCTAGGACAACTGTGCTACTATTAGCATTTTCAAAGATTCACGTTTTTTCTGAAATTCCAGGAAATCCGAAATACCCATTCTCAATTCAAACTGTTGCTACGTCAACAATTTTACAACCCATTCCAAAAATTCCAACACCAACCCATTCATATTATCTAGGACAATTGTGCTCGTATCAATATTTTCAAAGATTCACGGTTTTCCCAAAATTCCAGGAAATCCGAAATACCCATTCTCAATTCAATCTGTAACTACGTCAACATTTTTCAAACCATTCTAAAAATCCCAACACCAACTCATTCATATTATCTAGGACAATTGTGCTACTATTAGCATTTTCAAAGATCCACGTTTTTTCTGAAATTCCAGGAAATCCGAAATACCCATTCTCAATTCAAACTGTTACTACGTCAACATTTTTCAACCCATTCCAGAAATCCCAACACCAACCCATCTATATCATCTAGGACAATTAAGCTAATATCAATATTTTCAAAGATTCACGGTTTCCCCGGAATTTCCAGGAAATGGACATATTCATATTCCCTATATTCTCACAATTTTGCTGCATATTTAAACCTGACTCCGAGCACCGTTACCTTGGTGACAAAGTCCTGGTACCCCGGGTAGTAGGTGGTGACGATGGAGAAGATGTACCAGTCGTATTCCTCCATGATGTTGAGCATGACCGACGCCTGCTGCTCGATGGAGGGGCCGAACTGGAAGAACATGGAGTCGTCATCCTGCAAAGGACATGAAGACACGGGGTGAGAGAATTCCAACAACTGCAGGATCCGTTAAACCAGCGCAGTCATTTTGAAACAAACCCGCTGATATCCACACTAAAATCCATTCTGCCAGAATGCCGATTCTTTTTCATCTTGATTATAAATCCATTCATAAATTTCAAAAATCTAAAAAAACAAGTAAAAAAATGTCAACATTTGTATTTTTATTTTTTATTGTAGTAATTTTTTAAATTACATTTTTCGGACTTTCTAAATTGAATCATAGATTTCAAAAACCTAAAAATAATTATTTTTACTGTATTTAATTATTTTTTACTGTATTTCCTTATTTTTTAGTGTATTTCTTTTTTTTTAAAAACTGTATTTCATTTTTTTTAATCATGTGTTTTTTACACATCTTTTATTTCAATGGGTGAAGTTGTTTTGAGACACAAGTGTTTTGAGTTAAGAGCGCTTTCACCGAACCCGTTAGGCGTGTAAGTTGAGGTACTACTGTATTTATTATTTTTACAGTATTTAATTATTTTTTTATGTTTTTTTTTTTTAATTGTTTTTTTTTACAAATCTTTTATTTCAATGGGTGAAGTTGTTTTGAGACACAAGTGTTTTGAGTTAAGAGCGCTTTCATAGAACCAGTTAGGGGTGTAAGTTGAGGTACTACTGTATTTATTATTTTATAGTATTTAATTATTTTTTTATGTTTTTTTTTTTTAATTGTTTTTTTTTTTTACACATCTTTTATTTCAATGGGTGAAGTTGTCTTGAGATACAAGTGTTTTGAGTTAAAAGTGCTGTCACAGAACCAATTGCGCTTGAAGTACTACTGTATTTAATTTTTTTTACTGAATTTAATTATTTATACTGTATTTAATTTTTTTTGCTGTATTTCGTTATTTTTTACTGTATTTCATTTTTTTATTTTTTATTTTACTATATTTCATTATTTTTTTTAAAGTTTTTTTTAATCATGTGTTTTTCACACACCTTTTATTTAAATGGGTGAAGTTGTTTTAAGATACAAGTGTTTTGAGTTAAGAGCGTTTTCACCGAACCAGTTAGGCGTGTAAGTTGAGAAACTAATTTATTTATTATTTTTACAGTATTTAATTATTTTTTATGCTGGTTTTTTTTTTTTATTATGTTAGTTTTTTTACACATCTTTTATTTCAATGGGTGAAGTTGTCTTGAGATACAAGTGTTTTGAGTTAAAAGCGCTGCCACAGAACCAATTGCGCTCGTAAATTGAAGTACTACTATATTTTATTTTATTTTTTTACTGTATTTAATTATTTTGTACTCTATTTAATTATTTTGTACTGTATTTAATTTTTTTTACTGTATTTATTATTTTGTACTGTATTTAATTATTTTACTGTATTTAATTTTTGTTTACTGTATTTCCTTATATTTTACTGTATTTCATAATTTTATTTTTTTACTGTATTTAATTTTTTTAAATGTTTTTTTAATCATGTGTTTTTCACACATATTTTATTTCAATGGGTGAAGTTGTTTTGAGACAAGTGTTTTGAGTTAAGAGCGCTTTCACAGAACCAGTTAGGCGTGTAAGTTGATGTACTACTGTATTTATTATTTTTACAGTATTTAATTTTTTTTTATGTTGTTTTTTTTAATTATATGTTTGTTTTTTTACACATCTTTTATTTCAATGGGTGAAGTTGTCTTGAGATACAAGTGTTTTGAGTTAAATGCGCTGTCACAGAACCAATTGTGCTCGTAAATTTAAGTACTACTGTATTTATTTATTTTTTACTGTATTTAATTATTTTGTATTGTATTTAATTTTTTTTACTGTATTTAATTATTTTTACTGTATTTCCTTATTTTTTTACCATATTTCTTTTTTTTTTTTACTGTATTTCATTAATTTTTTTTTACCGCATTTCTTTTTTTTTTGTTTTACTGTATTTCATTATTTTTTAATGTTTTTTTTAATCATGTGTTTTTTACAATTTTTTTATTTCAATGGGTGAAGTTGTCTTGAGATACAAGTGTTTTGACTTAAAAGCGCTGCCACAGAACCGTAAATTGAAGTACTACTGTATTTAATTTTGTTTTACTGTATTTAATTATTTTGCGCTGTATTTAATTTTTTTTACTGTAGTTATTTTTTAATGTTTTTTTAAATATGTTTTTTTACACTACTGTATTATTTTTTACAGTATTTAATTATTTTTTTACTGTATTTATAATATTTTCTTAATGTTTTTTTTTTATTATATACATGTGTAAAGTAAATCTGTACATCAGCAATATGATTCTTCTGAGTGGCTGGACAAAACATTACATAAAATAAATAAATAAAAATAAAAATAAATACATGTAAAACTTGTTTGTAAAAAAAAACATGAATATTTAAATCTTAGTTGTTTGTAAAAAAAATAAATAAACATGAACATTTAAAACTTAGTTTGTAAAAAAACATGAATATTTAAAACGTATTTGTTGTAAAAAACAACATTATTATATAAACTTTAGTTTGTAAAAAAAACCAAAAAACATTAATATTTAAAACTTAGTTGTTTGCAAAAAAATAAAATAAACATGAATATTTAAATCTTAGTTGTTTGTAAAAAAATAAACATTAATATGTTGTCTGTCTATCTGTGTTGGCCCTGCGATGAGGTGGCGACTTGTCCAGGGTGTACCCCGCCTTCCGCCCGAATGCAGCTGAGATAGGCTCCAGCACCCACCGCGACCCCAAAAGGGACAAGCGGTAGAAAATGGATGGATGGACAACTGTGTTTTTTACACATCCATTAATTATTTATTTAAAAAAAAAAAAAATTATTTCTCTCATCCCTGCATACGCTATCCATTCCTTCCTCACCCTTCCAGAAAATGGTGACATTTAAGCGCCGGAAGTGAACAAACTGAGTAATTGCTGAGGCGTGAATGTAAAAATAAATAAATAAAT
>NC_084755.1:38286469-38303969 GCF_033978785.1 Entelurus aequoreus | reverse complement strand
ATATATATATATATATATATATATATATATATATATATATATATATGTATAATTTATTTTTTTAATAATTTTTTTTTTACTATGTAAAAAACTATGTAAATATAAAAAAGCTTGTTGTGAAAAATTAGTTGGTTTTTCACAAGAAAAAGGTCAAAATTTCACAAGAAAACGACCACAAAGAGGGACAAGCAGTAGAAAATGAATGGATGGAACTTAGAATTTTGGCAGTATTACAACAAATTTCGTAATTTTACTCAACGCAAGTCAAAATTTTACAAGAAAAAAATTTGTGCAATATTGTGACAAAAGTTGGAATTTTACTCAATGACAGTCGCAATTTTACAGCAAAAGCTTAAAGTTTTGGCAATTTTATGAAAAGAGTCGTAATTTTACTCGACAAAAGTCACAATTTTATAAGAAAACTTTAAAATGTTGGCAATATTATAATAATAATAATAATAATAATAATCGGAATTTTACTTGAACGAAAGTTTTACAATTTTATAAGAAAAAAGTCGACACATTGTGAGAAAAAGATTGCTTTTAGTTCAACATATATATATATATATATATATATATATATATATATATATATATATATATATATATATATATATATATATATAATTTATTTTTTAAATTTTTTTTTTTTTTACTATGTAAAAAACTATGTAAATATAAAAAAGCTTGTTGTGAAAAAGTAGTTGGTTTTTCACAAGAAAAAGGTCACAATTTCACAAGAAAACGACCCCAAAGAGGGACAAGCAGTAGAAAATGGATGGGTGGAACATAGAATTTTGGCAGTATTATAACAAATTTTGTAATTTTACTCAACGCAAGTCAAAATTTTACAAGAAAAACATTTGTGCAATATTGTGACAAAAGTTGGAATTTTACTCAATGACAGTCGCAATTTTACAGCAAAAGCTTAAAGTTTTGGCAATTTTATGAAAAGAGTCGTAATTTTACTCGACAAAAGTCACAATTTTATAAGAAAACTTTAAAATGTTGGCAATATTATAATAATAACAATAATAATAATAATCGGAATTTTACTTGAACGAAAGTTTTACAATTTTATAAGAAAAAAGTCGACACATTGTGAGAAAAAGATTGCTTTTAGTTCAACATATATATATATATATATATATATATATATATATATATATATATATATATATATATATATATATATATATATATATATATATATATATATATATATATATATATATATATATATATAATTTTTTTTTTAAATTTTTTTTTTTTTTACTGTGTAAAAAACTATGTAAATATAAAAAAGCTTGTTGTGAAAAAGTAGTTGGTTTTTCACAAGAAAAAGGTCACAATTTCACAAGAAAACGACCCCAAAGAGGGACAAGCAGTAGAAAATGGATGGGTGGAACTTAGAATTTTGGCAGTATTATAACAAATTTCGTAATTTTACTTAACGCGAGTCAAAATTTTACAAGGAAAACATTTGTGCAATATTGTGACAAAAGTTGGAATTTTACTCAATGACAGTCGCAATTTTACAGCAAAATTTTAAAATTTTGGCAATTTTATGAAAAGAGTCGTAATTTTACTCGACAAAAGTCACAATTTTATAAGAAAACTTTAAAATGTTGGCAATATTATAATAATAATAATAATAATAATAATCGGAATTTTACTTGAACGAAAGTTTTACAAGAACAAAAAAAATAGGCAATATTGTGATAAAAGTCAGAATTTTATGTAACAAATGTCACCATTTTGCAGTAAAAAGTAATAATTTTACAAGAAAATACTGCAATATTACAGAAACAGAAAGAACATGAGAAATTGTTCCCAATTTTATAAGAAAAAAGTCGACACATTGTGAGAAAAAGATTGCTTTTAGTTCAATATATATATATATATATATATATATATATATATATATATATATATATATATATATATATATATATATATATATATATATATATATATACATATAATTTTTTTAAATTTTATTTTATTTTTATTTTTTACTTGAAATTATTACAGTATGTCTCTATATACATATTTATTATTTTTTTTAAATTAATTTTGGCCAAAGGAAGCTCATTTCAATTTTTAACACACACTTGTTATTTCATATGTTGACCAAAGGGGGAGCACTTTTAAAAGCGACGCACAGTCAGTTAAAAAAAATCCCTCCTTTTTGGGACCACCCTCATTTTGATAGATGTCACCCGCAGGAGACATTGTCTATTAGATGCAATGTTATTGATTTATGTCATCACTTGTTCACACCTCCTCATATGGAAGATACTTTTCCTTCTTCATGTCTCACGAAGGATAGAAATACAAGAAAACACACACATATTATATGATGCGATACCTTCTTGAGACCTCAGAAAAATGCCTACCTCTTTAGGACCACCCTTTCTAGATATATAAAGATTTGTATTTGCAACATTAATAATATATAAAAACTATGTAAATATAAAAAAAGCTTGTTGTGAAAAATTAGTTGGCTTTTCACAAGAAAAAGGTCACAATTTCACAAGAAAACGACCCCAAAGAGGGACAAGCAGTAGAAAATGGATGGGTGGAACTTAGAATTTTGGCAGTATTATAACAAATTTCGTAATTTTACTCAACGCAAGTCAAAATTTTACAAGAAAAACATTTGTGCAATATTGTGACAAAAGTTGGAATTTTACTCAATGACAGTCGCAATTTTACAGCAAAAGCTTAAAGTTTTGGCAATTTTATGAAAAGAGTCGTAATTTTACGCGACAAAAGTCACAATTTTATAAGAAAACTTTAAAATGTTGGCAACATAATAATAATAATAATAATCTGAATTTTACTTGAACGAAAGTTTTACAAGAACAAAAAAAAATAGGCAATATTGTGATAAAAGTCAGAATTTTGTATAACAAATGTCACCATTTTGCAGTAAAAAGTAATAATTTTACAAGAAAATACTGCAATATTACAGAAACAGAAAGAAAATGAGAAATTGTTCCCAATTTTATAAGAAAAAAGTCGACACATTGTGAGAAAAAGATTGCTTTTAGTTCATTATATATATATATATATATATATATATATATATATATATATATATATATAATTTTTTTTTATTATTTTTTTTTTTACTTCAAATTATTACAGTATGTCTCTATATACATATTTATTCATTTTTTTAAATTAATTTTGGCCAAAGGGGGCTCATTTCAATTTTTAACACACACTTGTTATTTCATATGTTGACCAGAGGGGGAGCACTTTTAAAAGCGACACACAGTCAACTTAAAAAAAATACAGGGTTTTCTTAATTTTAATTTTTATTAACTAGAATTGACAAAATATAATTATTCATACTAAAATCAAGACTTTATTTTGAGTAAATGACAGCTAAAACCCGCCGCAACTCCAAAAGGGACAAGCGGTAGAAAATGGATGGACTGAAAGTAAGTAAATAGCTCTTAAAACTAGGGAAATTTCTAGAAATAAAATTTGAAATCAATGTATTCTAATGGTAGAAGTTGCTTTGAGATAAAAGTGTTCAACTTCCAAATGCAGCTACGACTGTCATTAATTCCAAGGTTTTTCTTTAATAGAATTTGAGTTCTTTTTATTTCTGTTCTCTGAAGAGGAAACACCAAAAATGTGGCGTGCAAAGTGGAAGAAAAGACTAAAAAAACAAAAAAAACACGAGATGATCGCTGCGAGGTTTTGGACCGTGCGTATTTCTGCGCGGCTCCTTTGAACCGGAGCGGGGGGCCGGCGGGGCCCGTCACGCTGGCACCGACTCCGTCTGACGGATGGGCCGGTCGGAGACGGAGAGGAGGAAGACGGAGAGGAGGAAGAGGAGGAGGAGGAGGAGGAGGAGGAGGTTGGAGGGTTGAGTGCGAGAACATCTGGCCTTCACTTGCGTGGACTCCATTTTCCAGACAGTCAGCGGGGGATAAAAGTGCCACGGGCGCACAACTGCTCCTTCATCTAGCCTGCGTGTGCATGAATGCCGTATTGATGACTGCACATGTGCATGAGTGACGTATTGATGACTTGCGCGTGTGCATGAGTGACGTATTGATGACTTGCGCGCGTGCATGAGTGACGTATTGATGACTTCCGCGTGTGCATGAGTGACGTATTGATGACTTGCGCGCGTGCATGAGTGACGTATTGATGACTTGCGCGTGTGCATGAGTGCCGTATTGATGACTTGCGCGTGTGCATGAGTGACGTATTGATGACTTGCGCGTGTGCATGAGTGCCGTATTGATGACTTGCACGTGTGCATGAACGACGTATTGATGACTTGCGCGTGTGCATGAGTGACGTATTGATGACTTGCACGTGTGCATGAGTGACGTATTGATGACTTGCACGTGTGCATGAGTGACGTATTGATGACTTGCGCTTGTGCATGAGTGACGTATTGATGACTTGCGCGTGTGCATGAGTGACGTATTGATGACTTGCGCGTGTGCATGAGTGACGTATTGCTGACTTGCGCGTGTGTATGAGTGACGTATTGATGACTTGCGCGTGTGCATGAGTGACGTATTGATGACTTGCGCGTGTGCATGAGTGACGTATTGATGACTTGCGCGTGTGCATGAGTGACGTATTGATGACTTGCGCGTGTGCATGAGTGACGTATTGATGACTTGTGCGTGTGCAGGTATTATCGCCACCTCCACTCAACTCCTCCTCTTTCCTGCCAGCTCCTCGTGCCTTATCGGCCGCGTCCTTCCTCATCACGGGAGCCTCACTATCTTTAATCAAACACAGGCACGCTTAATTAGCGCCCACATTTATCACGCCATCTCCTAATTAACACTGACCCCGTTTTTCAGCACTTTTTCCCAACCTGCGTTCAAATTATCGCCTCGTCAGGGTTTCCGTGGCGGCAGCGACTACGGTAGGAACGGGTATCGTTCACACTTGAACCGATACAGTGCCGATTCCCCGGCGCCTGGGAATTGATAAACAAACACACCATTAAAAAGGCTTATTGAATAAATCAGAAGTTGCAAACCTGCGTTCCGGGCCAGAACGTAGTTTCCTGTTTCGTACAGTAAGCCAAACTCGTATCAAGCTCTACGCTCTCTTGTTTTGTCCCCCTCCGTGTTCATTTTGTCTCGTGTCGTCCCAGCAGCATTTCCTCCGTTCCCGCGTTACGAGATGTGTGTCTCGTCTCCCCGTATTCCCTCTGGTTCCCTGGCTGCCTCTTGGATCTCGACCTCTTATATTTTGTCCATTTTAGTTTAAAAAAATGTAAACTTTTACAAAACACTGTATTTTTCGGACTAAACAGCGCACCACAATATAAGACACACCCACTAAACATTAGCAGAAAAAATATTTTTCCATATATTAGCCGCACCAGACTATGAATAATCATATTTTGTCTACTCTAGTTAAAACATTTTAAAATTGAGAAAACACTGTGTTTTTCGGGCTATAGAGTGCACCACAATATAAGACGCACCCATTAAATTTTAGAATATTTTTTTTCCCCCATATATTAGCCGCACCAGACTATGAATAATTATATTTTGTCTATTTTAGTTTTAAAAAAATACAATTGAGAAAACACTGTATTTTTCGGCCTATAGAGCTCACTACAATATAAGACACACCCACTAAACATTAGAAGAAAAAATATTTTTCCATATATTAGCCGCACCAGACTATGAATAATCATATTTTGTCTATTCTAGTTTAAACATTTTAAAATTGAGAAAACACTGTATTTTTCGGGCTATAGAGCGCACCACAATATAAGACGCACCCGCTAAATTTTAGAATATTTTTTCCCCCCCATATATTAGCCGCACCAGACTATGAATAATTATATTTTGTCTATTTTAGTTTTAAAAAAATTAAATTGAGAAAACACTGTATTTTTCGGACTGTAGAGCGCACCACAATATAAGACGCACCCGCTAAATTTTAGAATATTTTTCCCCCATATATTAGCCGCACCAGACTATGAATAATTATATTTTGTCTATTTTACTTTAAAAAAAATAAAATTGAGAAAACACTGTATTTTTCGGACTACAGAGCGCGCCACAATATAAGACACACCCACTAAACATTAGAAGAAAAAATATTTTTCCATATATTAGCCGCACCAGACTATGAATAATCATATTTTGTCTACTCTAGTTAAAACATTTTAAAATTGAGAAAACACTGTGTTTTTCGGGCTATAGAGCGCACCACAATATAAGACGCACCCATTAAATTTTAGAATATTTTTCCCCCCCATATATTAGCCGCACCAGACTATGAATAATTATATTTTGTCTATTTTAGTTTTAAAAAAATAAAATTGAGAAATCACTGTATTTTTCGGACTATAGAGCGCACCACAATATAAGACGCACCCGCTAAATTTTAGAAAAAAAATTTCCCCCCATATATTAGCCGCACCAGACTATGAATAATTATATTTTGTTTATTTTAGTTAAAAAAAAAAAAATTGAGAAAACACTGTATTTTACGGAATATAGAGCGCACCACAACATAAGACGCACCCGCTAAATTTTAGAATATTTTTCCCCCCCATATATTAGCCGCACCAGACTATGAATAATTATATTTTGTCTATTTTAGTTTAAAAAAATAAAATTGAGAAAACACTATTTTTCGGACTACAGAGCGCACCACAATATAAGACGCACCCGCTAAATTTTAGAATATTTTTTCCCCCCCATATATTAGCCGCACCAGACTATGAATAATTATATTTTGTCTATTTTAGTTTAAAAAAAATAAAATTGAGAAAACACTGTATTTTTCGGACTATAGAGCGCACCACAATATAAGACGCACCCGCTAAATTTTAGAATATTTTTACCCCATATATTAGCAGCACCAGACTATGAATAATTATATTTTGTCTATTTTAGTTTAAAAAAAATAAAATTGAGAAAACACTGTATTTTTCGGACTAAAGAGCGCACCACAATATAAGACACACCCACTAAACATTAGAAGAAAAAATATTTTTCCATATATTAGCCGCAACAGACTGAATAATCATATTTTGTCTATTCTAGTTAAAACATTTTAAAATTGAGAAAACACTGTATTTTTCGGGCTATAGAGCACACCACAATATAAGACGCACCCACTAAATTTTAGAATATTTTTTCCCCCCATATATTAGCCGCACCAGACTATGAATAATTATATTTTGTCTATTTTAGTTTTAAAAAATAAAATTGAGAAAACACTATTTTTCAGACTACAGAGCGCACCACAATATAAGACGCACCCGCTAAATTTTTGAATATTTTTTCCCCCCCATATATTAGCCGCACCAGACTATGAATAATTATATTTTGTCTATTTTAGTTTAAAAAAAATAAAATTGAGAAAACACTGTATTTTTCGGACTATAGAGCGCACCACAATATAAGACACACCCACTAAACATTAGAAGAAAAAATAGTTTTCCATATATCAGCCGCACCAGACTATGAATAATCATATTTTGTCTATTCTAGTTAAAACATTTTAAAATTGAGAAAACACTATTTTTCAGACTACAGAGCGCACCACAATATAAGACGCACCCACTAAATTTTAGAATATTTTTTCCCCCCATATATTAGCCGCACCGGACTATGAATAATTAGATTTTGTCTATTTTAGTCTAAAAACAAAATAATTGAGAAAACACTGTATTTTTCGGACTATAGAGCGCACCACAATATAAGACGCACCCGCTAAATTTTAGAATATTTTCCCCCCCATATATTACCCGCACCAGACTATGAATAATTATATTTTGTCTATTTTAGTTTTAAAAAAATAAAAATGAGAAAACACTGTATTTTTCGGACTATAGAGCGAAACATTAGAAGAAAAAATATTTTTCCATATATTAGCTGCACCAGACTATGAATAATCATATTTTGTCTACTGTAGTTAAAACATTTTAAAATTGAGAAAACACTGTATTTTTCAGGCTATAGAGCGCACCACAATAAAAGACGCACCCAATAAATTTTAGAATGTTTTTTCCCCCCATATATTAGCCGCACCAGACTATGAATAATTATATTTTGTCTATTTTAGTTTTAAAAAAATATAATTGAGAAAACACTGTATTTTTTGGACTATTGAACGCACCACAATATAAGACGCACCCACTACATTTTTGAATATTTTTTATCTTCCATATATCAGCCACACCAGAGTATGAATAATTATATTATTTTACTCTAGTTAAAAAAAAGTTAAAATGAATAAAACACTGTTGCTGTATTTAAACGCGACAAACGGCCAATTGTGTACACTCAGTGTGGTTATACACGATATAGAATATAACTAGTTTGTTTCTATGTATGACTATTTTTGTCATATATTATTCAACATTTGACAAAAAAAATGTTTAAAATCAGCTAAAATAACACACAATTAGGCTAGTGTGATTTAATGATTGACATAATAATTTTTCAAGCTAACGCAAAAAGACAGGCATGGGATATATATATATATATATATATATATATATATATATATATATATATATATATATATATATATATATATATATATATATATATATATATATATATATATATATATATATATATAGGAAAAAAACATGGAGGCTATTTCATCCCTACAAGCCTGTTTCACAGATTTCCCTGCTCTTCAGGGGAGTTTTAAACTAGTAGTAGTTTCATACTCCCCTGAAGAGCAGGGAAATCAGGCTTGTAGGGATGAAATAGCCTCCATGTTTTTTTCCTGACCTAACATACACTACACTCAGTGTAGTTATATACAATAAAGAATATAACTAGTTTGTTTCTATGTATGACTATTTTTCTCATATATTATTCAACATTTGACAAAAAAATGCTTAAAATCAGCTAAAATAACACACAATTAGGCTAGTGTGATTTACTGATTGACATAATAATTTTTCAAGCTAACACAAAAAAACAGGCATGGGATATATATATATATATATATATATATATATATATATATATATATATATATATATATATATATATATATATATATATATATATATATATATGTGATTGTGTGTTAGGTCAGGAAAATAACATGGAGGCTATTTCATCCCTACAAGCCTGTTTCGCAGATTTCCCTGCTCTTCAGGGGAGTTTTAATCTAGTAGTAGTTTCATACTCCCCTGAAGAGCAGGGAAATCAGGCTTGTAGGGATGAAACAGCCTCCATGTTTTTTTTCCCTGACCTAATAAATATATATATATATATATATATATATATATATATATATATATATATATATATATATATATATATATATATATATATATATACAGTATATATACATATACATACATATACATATATATATATATATATATATATATATATATATATATATATATATATATATATATATATATATATATATATATATATATATATATATACATATATATATATATATATATATATATATACATATATATATTTCTAGATTTATAACACCGGTTGCTGTATTTAAACGTGACAAACGGCCAATTGTGCACACTCAGTGTAGTTATACACAATAAAGAATACAACTACTTTGTTTCTATACATGACTATTTTTGTCATGTATTATTCAACGTTTGACAACAATTTCAGCTAAAATAACACACAATTAGACTAGAGTGAAATGTACTGATTGATATAATCCTGGAGTCTTTTTGTGAATTTTAGATTTTGAGATGCCCTGCAATAACCTTCATAAAAGTGATTTTTAAGACAACTTTATACTTAACTAGACCCAAACTGAATCCATTCAGAGGACTAAAATTACACTTTGGTGAAAAGACCGTGACTGAAACGAGGTGACAAACTGTCAGAGTTAACACCGCCCATAACAAAACTGCATCATGGAGAAGGAAACATGTCATGTTTTGACACAGTTGTCTCAATGTAAGGTCATATGATCCACACACACGCACGCACGCACGCACGCACACACACACACACACACACACACACACACACACACACACACACACACACACACACACACACACACACACACACATACGCACACAGATGTTTTTCTGTGGCCCATTTCTGCTCTAAGTTTAGCAGATGAGCCACCAAGGGGCCTCTGCAGTCTGATGCTTTTCCTTCTGTTTGTCCCTTGTTACTTCTTGGATGGTAATCCTTCTTTCTATGTGTATGTGTATGTGTGTGTGTGTGTGTGTGTGTGTGTGTGTGTGTGTGTGTGTGTGTGTGTGTGCGTCATAGAGAGAGGCTTTTTCAGGAAACCTATTGCTGGGTGAAGTGGAGTGACAGGTTGAGAGAGAGAGAAACAAAACTCCATCCCCGTCCAGTTTCACACTACGTCTCATTTCGAAAAGTTGTTTCATTTTTTTCATTTTGTTGAAGTGTAATCTAATTACACACGAATGTAGAAGTTTGTTGCATAATAAAGTTTCACCCATGACGGATTATTGCAAAAAAAAAAAGAAAAAAAAAGAAAGTGCAGATAAATATTTCCAAGGTTATTGGACAAGTCTTAACAATAATTGAGGTATTTATTAGAGGCAGGCTCGGAGGAGATGTTAGTACAAAATCATGTTGCCCTACCTGGTGTGTGCATGCTTAAACTACCACAAATCAGAACAATGAAACTGAAAAAATTATCCAAATAAAAACAATTTAAAAAATAAAAAATAAATAAATTTAAAAAAATAAATAATAATACATTTAAAAAAAAAATTATATATATATATATATATATATATATATATATATATATATATATATATATATATATATATATATATATATATATATATATATATATATATATATATATATATATATATATTTTTTTTTACATTTTTTTATTTAATTGTTTTTATTTGGATTATTTTTTCAGTATATATATACATTTAAAAAAAATTTTTTTTTAATTTTTAATTTTCTATTTATTTAATTTATTTTATTTTATTTTATTTTTATTTTTTAATTGTTTTTATTTGGATAATTTTTTAGTATATATATATATATATATATATATATATATATATATATATATATATATATATATATATATATATATATATATATATATATATATATATATATATATATATATATATATATATATATATATATATATATATATATATGTCTTAATTAGATTATCCAAAAAATAGTGCTCGATACCGTGGTAGAGCGTAATATGTATGTGTGGGAAAAAAAATCACAAGACTATTTCATCTCTACAGGCCTGTTTCATGAGGGATTTCCTCAATCCTCAGGAGATTTCTCCTGAGGATTGAGGAAATCCCTCATGAAACAGGCCTGTAGAGATGAAATAGTCTTGTGATTTTTTCCCACACATACATATATATATATATATATATATATATATATATATATATATATATATATATATATATATATAAATGGAGGGAGAGTGCCTGCAGGAGCAAAGGTCACCGCCTCTGTCCATGGTGCTGAAGACAGAGCGCCATCAGACGGGGGCGTGGCAGCGCTGACGGCGAGACACAACTGGTGGGGGATTAGATTTCCCAGGTGGTACGAGTTGTCTGATCAACTGTTGTCTTTAACAGGAGCAGAGAGAGAGAGAGGATACGGACGTGACTGAAAAGTCACGTTCTGAGAGAGAAAACTTTGGATAAAAAAACACACGATAATTAAAACTCTGTTGAAACCTGCACGCTGGGATTCTGTGAAGTGTCTGTCAGTGGGACCGCTAGCAAGCGACTTCCACGATTTATATTTATATTTATATATATATATATATATATATATATATATATATATATATATATATATATATATATATATATATATATATATATATATAGTTATATAGTATATTATACTGCAGTGAGCGAACACGGCCAAAATATGGGCAAATATGCATGAAAACATTCCTACTAACATCACACATGGGACGCTTTCGTAAGTATGAATTGTTTTAGTTGTATTTTATAACTTACAAACGTTGCTTGTAGTGATGATTGAAAAATCCATGCGAGTAGAAACGCTGCGGACGGCTCGAACAGTGTTTTTTAACCTTTTTTTTTCAGCCCAGGCCCTTTTTTTTTCAATTTAAAAAGGATCGTCACCACTTTGTCAACAAATGCCTGAGCAAATTGTTTAAGAACAACATTTCTCAACCAGCTATTGCAAGGAATTTAGGGATTTCACCATCTATGCTCCATAATATCAAAAGGTTCAGAGAATCACATCAGTGTGTAAAGGATATCACCACATGGGCTCAGGAACACTTCGGGAAAACCACTGTCATTAACTACAGTTTGTCGCTACATCTGTAAGTGCAAGTTAAAACTCTCCTATGCAAAGCCAAAGCCATTGTGGAGGGGGGCGTGGTCTGCGGGCCTGCCGCGGAGCGGGGTGTGTAAGGACCGGCCTGGAAGACAGCGGCAGGTGAGTAGATTGCCCAGCTGGGGCTTGTTATCTAATCACCTTTCGCCCTTATTAGCAGCAGCCAGTGACGAGACATGGGGGTTGGAGTTGGAATGGGAGTTGGAGCGAGAGAGAGACACGCCGAGAGAAAAGACTCCAAACAAGTCGCAGAGCAGTGTGCTGTCGTGGCTGTGCACAAATAAAAACAATTGTCAAACCTGACTACCGGGCTCACAAGAGGATCTGTCGTGATCAGGGGAACCCACGGGAGGGCGACTTCCACAGCCATTTATCAACAACACCCAGAAACGCCGCTGACTTCGCTGGCCATAGCACAAACAATAACACACCTTTTCTGCGTCTCTGTCAGTGTTTTATGAGCACTATTTGTTGAATACAAAACGTAAGGGCCGTTAGCGAAGAAAAATTAACAAATTAGCCGCACCGTGTTATAAACCGCAGGGTTCAAAGCGTGGGAAAAAAAACTTGTATTTTTTATGTTATTTTTAGTGAAAATTGAAGCGCAAATCACACACACTCCCAGAATAATCGGGAGTGCTAAGCCACCATGTCACGGTTGTTTTAAGCTGCGTCTCGAGCGTGCGCGTTTAACCTCGCCGACGCTTCCCAGACGCGGAGCACGGACCTAAGCCGTTCCCGCCAGGGCAGGAAAGGAACAAGTGGCGGGCGAGCGCAAGAGAAGAGGAACGGAGTTGCGAGTGCGCCTGGCGTGTGCTTTTCCTGGCAGCGCAATAAATGCCGCTCCTCAGTCACTGTCAGCGGCGAGACCACCCTCCATATCTCGCCTCCTTCGCCTCCTCACCCCGCCACTTGGCCTCCTCACCCCGCCACTTCCGGCCCAGGCGTATCTCTGAGCATGTCACGCCTACGTTCTGCCGCCTCGGGGATGAGCCCGAGTGCGGCGAGAGCCTCTGATCCCCGACGCCAGGTGCACGGCGGGAGCGGCTCCAGCGCAGATAAAGCAAATGTATTCGCAGGAATTAAGCGAGAAAATAAATCAAAGGGTAGTACGTGTAGGGAGAGGGGCTTAATTACTCATGCAGACCACCCTGGATGCACCATCCCTTCCGTTCACTGGCAAGAAAATTATCATTTTTGATTACTAACATTTTTTATAGTGGGATTTTTTTAATTTAAAAAGGTTGAAAAACAGCCGTCCATAGCGTTTCTACTCGCATGGGTTCTTCGTTCATCACAAAATACAGTGTTTTTTTTATTTATTTTTTTATTTTATTTTAACATTTTTAAACAAGAATTGACAAAATATGATTATTCATAGTCTGGTGCGGCTCCAAAATATTTTTTCTTCTAAAATTTAGTGGATGCGTCTTATATTGTGGTGTGCTCCATAGTCGGAAAAATACAGTGTTTTCTCAATTTTAAAATGTTTAACTAGAATAGACTAAATATAATTATTCGTAGTCTGGTCGAACTAATATATAGAAAATTATTTGTTCTTTAAAATTTTGTGAGTGCGTCTTATATTGTGGTGTGCTCTGTAGTCCGAAAAATACAGTGTTTTTTTATTTTCTATTTTTTTATTTTAACATTTTTAAACAAGAATTGACAAAATATGATTATTCATAGTCTGGTGCGACTAATATATGGAAAAATAATACATTTTTATCAAATGTAGTGGGTGCGTCTTAGATTGTGGTATTCTATATAGTTCTAAAAATACAGTGTTTTCTCACTTTTGAATTTTTTTTAGTCAGAATAGACAAAAAATATAATTATTCATGCTGAAATTAGGATTTCATTTAAAGTTAATGACTGAAAATAGGTAAAAAGCTATTAAAACTACGGACATTTGTAGAAATAATAGCTCATAAAACTAGCGAAATTTGTAGAAATAACATTTGAGCAAAGCAAATGTTTTCGCAGGAATTAAGCGAGAAAATAAATCACAGGGTAGTACGTGTAGGGAGAGGGGCTTAATTACTTGTGCAGACCACCCTGGATGCACCATCCCTTCCGTTCACTGGCAAGAGAATTATAATTTTTGATTACTAACATTTTCTATAGTGGGATTTTTTTTATTTAAAAAGGTTGAAAAACAGCCGTCCATAGCGTTTCTACTCGCATGGGTTCTTCGTTCATCACAAAATACAGTGTTTTGTTTATTTATTTTTAATTTTATTTTAACATTTTTAAACAAGAATTGACAAAATATTATTATTTATAGTCTGGTGCGGCTAATATATGGAAAAATAATATTTTTTTCTAAAATGTAGTGGGTGCGTCTTATATTGTGGTGCGCTCTATAGTTCGAAAAATACAGTGTTTTCTCAATCTTAATTTTTTTTAAAAAACTAAAATAGACCAAATATAATTATTCGTAGTCTGGTGCGACTAATATATGGAAAAATAATAATTTTTTTCTAAAATGTAGTGGATGCGTCTTATATTGTGGTGCGCTCTATAGTCGGAAAAATACAGTGTTTTCTCAATTTTAAAATGTTTAACTAGAATAGACTAAATATAATTATTCGTAGTCTGGTCGAACTAATATATAGAAAATTATTTGTTCTTCTAAAATTTTGTGAGTGCGTCTTATATTGTGGTGTGCTCTGTAGTCCGAAAAATACAGTGGTTTTTTTATTTTCTATTTTTTTATTTGAACCTTTTTAAACAAGAATTGACAAAATATGATTATTCATAGTCTGGTGCGGCTAATATATGGAAAAATAATAATTTTTTTCTAAAATGTAGTGGGTGTGTCTTACATTGTGGTGTGCTCTATAGTTCGAAAAATACAGTGTTTTCTCAATCTTAATTTTTTTAAAAAAACTAAAATAGACCAAATATAATTATTCGTAGTCTGGTGCGACTAATATATGGAAAAAATATTTTTTCTTCTAAAATTTAGTGGATGCGTCTTATATTGTGGTGCGCTCTATAGTCGGAAAAATACAGTGTTTTCTCAATTTTAAAATGTTTATCTAGAATAGACTAAATATAATTATTCGTAGTCTGGTCGAACTAATATATAGAAAATTATTTGTTCTTCTAAAATTTTGTGAGTGTGTGCTCTGTAGTCCGAAAAATACAGTGTTTTTTTATTTTCTATTTTTTTATTTCAACATTTTTAAGCAAGAATTTACAAAATATGATTATTCATAGTCTGGTGCGACTAATATATGGAAAAATAATACATTTTTATCAAATGTAGTGGGTGCGTCTTAGATTGTGGTATTCTATATAGTTCTAAAAATACAGTGTTTTCTCACTTTTGAATTTGTTTTAGTCAGAATAGAGAAAAAATATAATTATTCATGCTGAAATTAGGATTTCATTTAAAGTTAATGACTGAAAATAGGTAAAAAGCTATTAAAACTAGGGACATTTGTAGAAATAATCCCTCATAAAACTAGCGAAATTTCTAGAAATAACATTTGAGCAAAGCAAATGTTTTCGCAGGAATTAAGCGAGAAAATAAATCACAGGGTAGTACGTGTAGGGAGAGGGGCTTAATTACTCATGCAGACCACCCTGGATGCACCATCCCTTCCGTTCACTGGCAAGAAAATTATCATTTTTGATTACTAACATTTTCTATAGTGGGATTTTTTTAATTTAAAAAGGTTGAAAAACAGCCGTCCATAACGTTTCTACTCGCATGGGTTCTTCGTTCATCACAAAATACAGTGTTTTTTTTATTTTTTTAAAATTTTATTTTAACATTTTTAAACAAGAATTGACAAAATATTATTATTTATAGTCTGGTGCGGATAATATATGGAAAAATAATACTTTTTTCTAAAATGTAGTGGGTGCGTCTTATATTGTGGTGCGCTCTATAGTTCGAAAAATACAGTGTTTTCTCAATCTTAATTTAAAAAAAAACTAAAATAGACCAAATATAATTATTCGTAGTCTGGTGCGACTAATATATGGAACAAATATTTTTTCTTCTAAAATTTAGTGGATGCGTCTTATATTGTGGTGCGCTCTATAGTCGGAAAAATACAGTGTTTTCTCAATTTTAAAATGTTTAACTAGAATAGACTAAATATAATTATTCATAGTCTGGTCGAACTAATATATAGAAAATTATTTGTTCTTCTATAATTTTGTGAGTGCGTCTTATATTGTGGTGTGCTCTGTAGTCCGAAAAATACAGTGTTTTTTTTATTTTCTATTTTTTTATTTTAACATTTTTAAACAAGAATTGACAAAATATGATTATTCATAGTCTGGTGCGACTAATATATGGAAAAATAATATATTTTTATCAAATGTAGTGGGTGCGTCTTAGATTGTGGTATTCTATATAGTTCTAAAAATACAGTGTTTTCTCACTTTTGAATTTTTTTTAGTCAGAATAGAGAAAAAATATAATTATTCATGCTGAAATTAAGATTTCATTTAAAGTTAATGACTGAAAATAGGTAAATAGCTATTAAAACTAGGGACATTTGTAGAAATAATCCCTCATAAAACTAGCGAAATTTCTATAAATAACATTTGAGCAAAGCAAATGTTTTAGCAGGAATTAAGTGAGAAAATAAATCACAGGGTAGTACGTGTAGGGAGAGGGGCTTGATTACTCATGCAGACCACCCTGGATGCACCATCCCTTCCGTTCACTGGCAAGAAAATTATCATTTTTGATTACTAACATTTTCTATAGTGGGATTTTTTTAATTTAAAAAGGTTGAAAAAACAGCCGTCCATAGCGTTTCTACTCGCATGGGTTCTTCATTCATCACTCTGAGCAACGTTTGTAAGTTTTACAATATACCTAAAACTATTCTTACATACTAAAGCGTCCCATGTGTGATGTCTGTAGGAGTGTTTTCATGCATATTTGTACGTGCTATCGTATTGTAATGAAGCTAGCATCATTAGCATTAGCTAATATGCTAACACATTTAGTCTGTGTTAGCATTATTAACTTAGAATGGCATTTTTTTGTTTTGTTTCAGTTTCACAAAAATTCCTCAGTAAATTCACCAAAACGTCACTCTGGAGTTTTTGAGTCTGTTTAGCTGATTGGAGAGCTAGCTTGCGCAGCTAGTGGGTCCATGCTGACGACTTCTGTTTTGTTTGATCAGCCG
>NC_084755.1:38276469-38278969 GCF_033978785.1 Entelurus aequoreus | reverse complement strand
GGACACAACAATACCATAAAGCAAGATATAACAACCTGGACCAACTCAAATGTTGCAATAAAAATACGATTTTATCATCAAAAGTACCAAAAGAGAACTAGTATGGATTCCCAGGTAGCGGTAATCTGCAATCCAATCCCTAATTCATTTCCTCTGCCGGTTCTGTCCCCACTGTCACATGTTGTAGCAAGTCCAGGACATTCCCATGCAGACTTATGAGTGATGGCCCATTTTGGACGCACTTGGTGCAATCAACATTAATGTACCCCATAAGGATTATTATTCAACAAGGCAGGCAGTTTTTACCCTTTGCTGGCCAGAAAGCTATTAAAAAAAAAAAAAGTATGAACCGTTGAAGAGTACCTTGGAGAGGAAGTACCACTCACTGTACCGTAGATCATGTCACCTGTCAAGGATACGTCGTGTACTGCGCTCATTTTGTAAACAAATGATGCGGCACGGTTAAAAAAAAAGGTATGCAACAACATCAAAGGCAAAAAAGCAGTGAAGTTGTCATGTTGTGTAAATGGTTAATAAAAAGAGAATACAACAAATCAACTTATATTCAATTGAATAGACTGCAAAGACAAGATATTTCATGTTTTTGTACAAATAATCATGAACTTAGAATTTAATGGCAGCAACACATTGCAAAACAGGCATTTTTACCACTGTGTTACATGGCCTTTCCTTTGAACAACACCCAGTAAAGGTTTGGGAACTGAGGAGACACATTTTTGAAGCGGAATTCTTTCCCACTCTTGCTTGATGTACAGCTTAAGTTGTTCAACAGTCTCCCCTCTCATATTCTAGCCTTCACACATTTTCAATGTCTGGACTACAGGCAGGCCAGTCTAGTACCCGCACTCTTTTACTATGAAGCCACGCTGTTGTAACACGTGGCTTTGCATTGTCCTGCTGAAATAAGCAGGGGCGTCCATGGCAACATATGTTGCTCCAAAAGCTGTATGTACCTTTCAGCATTAATGGTGCCTTCACAGATGTGTAAGTTACCCATGTCTTGGCCACTAATACACCCCCATACCATCACACATGCTGCCTTTTACACTTTGCGCCTATACCAATCCGGATGGTTCTTTTCCTCTTTGGTCCGGAGGACCTGACGTCCACAGTTTCCAAAAACAATTTGAAATGTGGACTCGTCAGACCACAGAACACTTTTCCACTTTGTATCAGTCCATCTTAGATGAGCTCGGGCCCAGCGAAGCCGACGGCGTTTCTGGGTGTTGTTGATAAACGGTTTTCGCCTTGCATAGGAGAGTTTTAACTTGAACTTACAGATGTAGCGACCGACTGTAGTTACTGACGGTGGGCTTCTGAAGTGTTCCTGAGCCCATGTGGTGATATCCTTTACACACTGATGTCGCTTGTTGATGCAGTACAGCCTGAGGGATGGAAGGTCACGGGCTTAGCTGCTTACGTGCAGTGATTTCTCCACATTCTCTGAAGCCTTTGATGATATTACGGAGCGTAGATGGTGAAATCCCTAAATTCCTTGCAATAGCTGGTTGATAAAGGTTTTTCTTAAACCGTTCAACAATTTGCTCACGCATTTGTTGACAAAGTGGTGACCCTCGCCCCATCCTTGTTTGTTTCATGGAATCTACTTTGACACCCAATCATGGCACCCACCTGTTCCCAATTTGCCTGTTCACCTGTGGGATGTTCCAAATAAGTGTTTGATGAGCATTCCTCAACTTTATCAGTATTTATTGCCACCTTTCCCAACTTCTTTGTCACGTGTTGCTGCCATCAAATTCTAAAGTTGATGATTATTTGCAACAAAAAAAAAATGTTTATGAGTTTGAACATCAAATATGTTGTCTTTGTAGCATATTCAACTGAATATGGGTTGAAAAGGATTTGCAAATCATTGTATTCTGTTTATATTTACATTTAACACCATTTCCCAACTCATATGGAAACGGGGTTTGTACAACTATTCAAACCCATTACAATGCATGATGGGAAAATGTAAAACACTCTCTCCACATTTATCCACTTTTGGCGCATTTTAGCTGCTTGATATTTCTGATTGATTACCAAACTTTAGGAAGGTAGTCACGGAAGTAAACAAGGTAGGAGTCAAACTTTCACATACTTTTAATACCGTATTATTCGGACTATAAGCCGCAGTTTTTTTCATAGTTTGGCCGGGGGTGCGACTTATACTCAGGAGCGACTTATGTGTGAAATGATTAACACATTAGCGTAAAATATCAAATAATATTATTGATGTCATTCACGTAAGAGACTAGACGTATAAAATTTCATGGGATTTAGCGATTAGGAGTGACAGATTGTTTGGTAAACGTATAGCATGTTCTATATCAGGGGTCACCAACCTTCTTGAAACCAAGAGCTACTTCTTGGGTAGTGATTAATGCGAAGGGCTACCAGTTTGATACACACTTAAATAAATTGCCAGAAATAGCCAATTTGCTCAATTTACCTTTAACTCTATGTTATTATTAATAAT
>NC_084755.1:38266469-38271469 GCF_033978785.1 Entelurus aequoreus | reverse complement strand
AGATTGAACGTGCTTCCATGGCTGTCATATCTTCTTGTCAACAAACAGGGTATTGTTTGGATGGCAAATTTGACGCCTCAATCGTTGATTCGCCGTTCAATATTGTTTTCACCGGATTGTGTTACCTCCGCCTGATAAAAAGATTGAACGTGCTTCCATGGCTGTCATAGATTCTTGTCAACAAACGGGGTATTGTTTGGATGGCAAATTTGACGCCTCAATCGTTGATTCGCCGTTCAATATTGTTTTCACCGGATTGTGTTACCTCCGCCTGATAAAAAGATTGAACGTGCTTCCATGGCTGTCATAGCTTCTTGTCAACAAACGGGATATTGTTTGGATGGCAAGTTTGTCGCCTCAATCCTTGATCCATCCATCCATTTTCTACCGCTTGTCCCTTATGGGATCGCGGGGTGATTTGTTCAATGTTTTTTTCACCGGATTGTGTTACCTCTGATTAATAAAGAGATTGAACGTGCTTCCATGGCTGTCATATTTTCTTGTCAACAAACGGGGTATTGTTTGGATGGCAAGTTTGTCATCTCAATCGTTGAGTTGTTGTTCAATATTGCTTTAACCGGATTGTGTTACCGCCGCCTGATAAAAAGATTGAACGTGCTTCCATGGCTGTCATAGCTTCTTGTCAACAAACGGGATATTGTTTGGATGGCAAGTTTGTCACCTCAATCGTAGATTTGTTGTTCAATATTTTTTTTCACCGGATTGTGTTACCTCTGATTAATAAAGAGATTGAACGTGCTTCCATGGCTGTCATATCTTCTTGTCAACAAACGGGGTATTGTTTGGATGGCAAATTTGTCGCCTCAATCGTTGATTTGCCGTTCAATATTGTTTTCACCGGATTGTGTTACCTCCGCCTGATAAAAAGATTGAACGTGCTTCCATGGCTGTCATAGCTTCTTGTCAACAAACGGGATATTGTTTGGATGGCAAGTTTGTCGCCTCAATCCTTGATCCATCCATCCATTTTCTACCGCTTGTCCCTTATGGGATCGCGGGGTGATTTGTTCAATGTTTTTTTCACCGGATTGTGTTACCTCTGATTAATAAAGAGATTGAACGTGCTTCCATGGCTGTCATATTTTCTTGTCAACAAACGGGGTATTGTTTGGATGGCAAGTTTGTCGCCTCAATCGTTGATTTGTTGTTCAATATTGTTTTAACCGGATTGTGTTACCGCCGGCTGATAAAAAGATTGAACGTGCTTCCATGGCTGTCATATCTTCTTGTCAACAAACGGGGTATTGTTTGGATGGCAAGTTTGTTGCCTCAAACCTTGATCCATCCATCCATTTTCTACCGCTTGTCCCTTATGGGATTGCGGGGTGATTTGTTCAATATTTTTTTTCACCGGATTGTGTTACCTCCGCCTGATAAAAAGATTGAACGTGCTTCCATGGCAGTCATATCTTCTTGTCAACAAACGGGATATTGTTTGGATGGCAAGTTTGTCACCTCAATCGTAGATTTGTTGTTCAATATTTTTTTTCACCGGATTGTGTTACCTCTGATTAATAAAGAGATTGAACGTGCTTCCATGGCTGTCATATCTTCTTGTCAACAAACGGGGTATTGTTTGGATGGCAAGTTTTTCGCCTCAATCGTTGATTTGCCGTTCAATATTGTTTTCACCGGATTGTGTTACCTCCGCCTAATAAAAAGATTGTACGTGCTTCCATGGCTGTCATATCTTTTTGTCAACAAACAGGGTATTGTTTGGATGGCATGTTTGTCGCCTCAATCCTTGATTTATTGTTCAATATTGTTTTCACCGGATTGTGTTACCTCTGATTAATAAAGAGATTGAACGTGCTTCCATGGCTGTCATATCTTCTTGTCAACAAACGGGGTATTGTTTGGATGGCAAGTTTGTTGCCGCAATCGTTAATTTGCTGTTCAATATTGTTTTAACCGGATTGTGTTACCTCCGCCTAATAAAAAGATTGAACGTGCTTCCATGGCTGTCATAGCTTCTTGTCAACAAACGGGATATTGTTTGGATGGCAAGATTGTCGCCTCAATCCTTGATCCATCCATCCATTTTCTACCGCTTGTCCCTTATGGGATCGCAGGGTGATTTGTTCAATGTTTTTTTCACCGGATTGTGTTACCTCTGATTAATAAAGAGATTGAACGTGCTTCCATGGCTGTCATATGTTCTTGTCAACAAACGGGGTATTGTTTGGATGGCATGTTTGTTGTCTCAATCGTTGAGTTGTTGTTCCATATTGTTTTCACCGGATTGTGTTACCTTCCGCCTGATAAAAAGATTGAACGTGCTTCCATGGCTGTCGTATCTTCTTGTCAACAAACGGGGTATTGTTTGGATGGCAAGTTTGTCACTTTTGTTCATTATTCCCATCGTGTACGCGTGCGTTTGTTGTTGTCTGCCGTGTCACGGTGTGATGTTGCCTCTTCCTGTTTGCTATCAAGTTCATTTTACTTTTGCTGTCTTGTTGTCGACATAAATAAAACCACAAATCACAAATAGCGTGTAACGGCGTTGTAACTGACCTAATTAAATTACTTGTTATTAGTCAAAGAAAAAACTTTATTAACAAGGTGTGGAGGGGGGCGTGGCCTGCGGGCCTGCCGCGGAACGGGGTGTGCCAGAACCGGCCTCGAAGACAGCGACAGGTGCGTAGATGGCCCAGGTGGGCCTTGATATCTAATCACCTGTCGCCTTTATTAGCAGCAGCCGGAATGAGACACATGGTTGGAGTTGGAGGTGCTGCTGAGCGGACGCAGGAGAGAAAGACATTTTGCTGGAAAGCAAAAGCCTCTGCACATTTATGAAAATAAAACAGTGTTATACCCTGAATTTCGGGCTCTCGTGGCAGTGTGTGGTGGTCCGAAGAACCCACTAGAGGGCAACCTCTACACAAGGTTATTACAAACCCCGTTTCCATATGAGTTGGGAAATTGTGTTGGATGTAAATATAAACGGAATACAATGATTTGCAAATCATTTTCAACCCATATCCAGTTGAATATGCTACAAAGACAACATATTTGATGTTCAAACTCATAAACATTTTTTTTTTGCAAATAATCATTAACTTTAGAATTTGATGCCAGCAACACGTGACAAAGAAGTTGGGAAAGGTGGCAATAAATACTGATAAAGTTGAGGAATGCTCATCAAACACTTATTTGGAACATCCCACAGGTGAACAGGCAAATTGGGAACAGGTGGGTGCCATGATTGGGTATAAAAGTAGATTCCATGAAATGCTCACAAACAAGGATGGGGCGAGGCTCACCACTTTGTCAACAAATGCGTGAGCAAATTGTTGAACAGTTTAAGAAAAACCTTTCTCAACCAGCTATTGCAAGGAATTTAGGGATTTCACCATCTGCGCTCCGTAATATCATCAAAGGGTTCAGAGAATCTGGAGAAATCACTGCACGTAAGCAGCTTCGATCCCTCACGCTGTACTGCATCAACAAGCGACATCAGTGTGTAAAGGATATCACCACATGGTCTCAGGAACACTTCAAAAACCACTGTCAGTAACTACAGTTGGTCGCTACATCTGTAAGTGCAAGTTAAAACTCTCCAATGCAAGGTCGAAAACCGTTTATCAACAACACCCAGAAACGCCGTCGGCTTCGCTGGGCCTGAGCTCATCTGAGATGGACTGATACAAAGTGGAAAAGTGTTCTGTGGTCTGACGAGTCCACATTTCAAATTGTTTTTGGAAACTGTGGACGTCGTGTCCTCCGGACCAAAGAGGAAAAGAACCATCCGGATTGTTATAGGCGCAAAGTGTAAAAGCCAGCATGTGTGATGGTATGGGGGTGTATTAGTGGCCAAGACATGGGTAACTTACACATCTGTGATGTGCTGGAAGGTACATACAGCTTTTGGAGCAACATATGTTGCCATCCAAGCAACGTTACCATGGACGCCCCTGCTTATTTCAGCAAGACAATGCCAAGCCACGTAAAGTTTATGAGTTTGAACATCAAATATGTTGTCTTTGTCGTGCATTCAACTGAATATGGGTTGAAAAGGATTTGCAAATCATCGTATTCCGTTTATATTTACATCTAACACCATTTCCCAACTCATATGGAAACGGGGTTTGTACGAACACTGTATGTTACAGAACATTTGGACAACCTCTGACCATGATACTGATAAAGTGTGGCGTGTACAGCTGCGTACAAAACGGGGTTCATCTCCCCCAGACGTCACCAGAGCCTGATCAGAAGCCGTCCGTTCCGTCGACTGTCTTCAACGCCCGACCCTCGTCCCGTTCCTGACCGGATTAGCGCGATCCCCTGAACGTGTTTGTCTTCCGACGCCACAGTGCTTGGACCGGATACTCAGAGTGGAATTTGGCAAACTTAACGTGTTTCTAACAGATTACCCGGCTGGAATTCCTAAAAGTAGAGTTTAGCGTGTTGATCTTTTAAATGTGTCTCTCCAAAACTGAATGCTCTTTCCCCAGCTCCTTTGTCTCTGTCCTACTTTTGAACCCAGTTCTTCTATCTGGGTCCTCCCTCCAGACCCTCGCTCTCCTTCTCCTCCTCCTCCGTCTCCCTGCCAACGCGCCCCTTCACACCCCCGCCTGCACCGCTTCTCCATCCTGGCTCTCTCAATCAGTCTCTGTGCAATGTTCATTCAAACTTGGGAGGACGGTGCAGTTCCAATAATGCCCAAAGCACTTAGGAGAAGCTAATCAATCTCCCTCCTTCCACCCGCTCCTGCTTTTATACTCCGTCGATATGAGGAGAGGGACCCCGACTTTAATTCTCCATCTTGTCACTCGGTTCTAATCGAGCCTTTTGCATACGAATACGTTTCCACTTGAATGCCTCTGCTCCGTGCCGATGACGCTCTGTGATTGGACGACGGGGATGTGCAGCATCAGGGTCGGGGGGAGGGAAGAAAAAAAAAAGCAGGAGACTCGCTCTCCTGCGATATATAGACTTCCTGAGACTCCGCGGCTAATTGTGAAGAGGAGAGCACG